>NC_051182.1:112488901-112636401 GCF_013339695.2 Rhipicephalus sanguineus | reverse complement strand
ATTGCGTCAATACTGAAGCTGTTCTCGCAATGTCAGAAAAGGCAGCGCTACACCCCCATTTCTTCGTCCCGATACACCGACCAAAATAAAACAAAGAAAATTTTTAAAACAATGCTGCCGGCGCATTAGGGCAATTTTTATAGGAATCAGAAATATAACGAAGATACTAGATCCGATAAAAATATTTTCGCATTGTTAATGTCAACCGGTATTCTAGGCTACGTGTTTTCTGTGTGTTTGTATTTGTGCAGCATTTGTTTCTGCAGACATAACCGCCGTAGTTACAGTGTGGCACTTAAGAGACAATTCGTAAGTGCCTAATGATCTGCGCTGACAATATCTTGGCGAACTTTCATATTGGGTGTGGAAATTTCGTTTGTATCAATATTTGTGTTTTCTGAACTTTTCTGTTGAATGGACGTTTGTTTGCATTGAAGTACTGGGACCCAGTGCGTGAGTGTTCGTCCCTGGTCCTATTTATATGGTTTTCTGCGTTTTCACTACTTTGCGACGACAACTGTTATGCAAGAGAAAAGGAGTAACCAGCGCCACGCTTTGCCACCAACCTCCCCTTACATATATTTAATAAAAAAAAAACTAGTTGTTCATCCTTCTATACTCTCTGTTCATCTCGATTGTGAATTTTTGTGCGCCTCCTTGTATATCTTGCCTTAACTTTGTTTCCTTTGGTTGTGCAGCCCCGTTTTTTTTTTTATTCTTCGCGTTGTAAACCGCCACGGTGGTCTAATGGTTACGGTGTTCGAGTGCAGAACGAAAGGCTGCGGGATCGAATCCCAGTCGGGGTGGCCCCATTTCGATGGAGACGAAATGCTTGAAGCCCATGTCCTTAGATTTAGGTGCACGTTACCGAACACCAGATGGTTTAAATTTCCGGAGCCCTCCACTACGGAATCCCTATCATATCGTGGTTTTGGGAACGTAAAAGCCCAACAATTATATTATTCTTGTCACTGTATTTTGAAATCGCATTCTCTAATTAGGCAAGTGGCATATGGAAATAATGCCTCGGTTGCTATTTCAGCACTCTGTAATGATTCCCCTTGCTTCTATTCCGTCGGCCAGCGCGAACGCAGAATATACGGCCGTCGCGTCGCAAAGGAAAAGCAAGACAGCGGCCAACACCAAGCGCTCAACAGTTTAAGCCGCAAAATCCTGCGCAGTACGTGAAAGCCTTACGCCGTCAGCGGCCATGTCTTCATCTGCGGCTCGCTGTAGAATGCGATTGGATTTTCAGTTCGAAAACTAAACAAGAAATTGTGTGCACGACTTCGAACAAGAGCGCTGAGTGAGATTCGGCGTTCCGTTTTAAATTTGGAACGGTGGCCGCCATTCTTTTAAAAATCCGGCCGCCGGAACTGAATAAATCACTGTGTTCGCTTTGTATTGCATTTCTCTTCTTTTTATTTCGTGTAAATGTTCTGAGCGCGTCCAAAGATAGACGAATGAATATAGCCAGGAAGCGAGGACCATAAACGTGCACAAACGCGTAATGCCGTCAAGCGGACCGTTTTGTGCTGGAGCAATATGTAAATTGGGAAAACGCGCAACGGAAGAAATTGCGCCTATAGTGACGTGCCCGTTATTCCTCTGGAATTTTATTTTATTTGTCTTCATTTTTATCTGCGGTATACTTGTTTAGACTGATCCCGTTGCATAAGTGCATACACTTTTCATGCGCTATTCATGAACATTATGACAGTATAAAGGGAACCCATCAACTTCTGTTCATTAATTTGTTTTATTTGTGATATAAGAAGAAGCACCAGATATTATTCTATATTTCTTTCGTTCGGCCCTCGTCTTTGTTTTTGCTACTTCTGTAAAGTTATCATAATTAAATGTCGAATATGCGTTACTAAACTTCTTTGGAACTGTGATAAACCGAAGTCCCAAACCCAGCTACAAAAACAAAGTAGAAAGCGAGACGGATTTACTAAAATTCGCAAATTTATTAAATTTACAAACCGTAACGTAGATCAGTCACACAGGCAGTGTTGCCAGGGCCGCCAAAAACCAGAAGTAGGGTCCGGTTACCTGGCGCAGTAAAGACGCTACATTGGGAGAATTTTACGCCAAGACATTTCCATAAACTTGACCATCCAGATGTATGATTGAAGCGCAACTCAAATTATAAAAAAGTGGCCTCATAGGCAGTCCATGAGATTGTTGTGCACTAACTTACCAAGGGGTACCGACTGCACGCCTTTGCATTCTGGGACACGACCGCAACCCAAGCAATTTACACACTTTTATAATAGACGGGCGTCAAATATGTTAAGCGTTCACGTAGGTTAACCCTGTGCTGGTTGGTCTTTGGCATTGTATAAAAATATGTGATACTGAATAAGTGGGATCTGCAGAAACAAAAGCGCTTGTATGACCTTATTTTATTGCGACGCAAGAAGTCAGGCGTGCGAGCTTCAGAAAGGTGTCGTGTCAACCGGGAAGTCTCCATTTTAGCGGTACCAGCAACGACTGAGACTTGCTTCTCGTCCATGCGCTTCCGGTCGAGCTCTTACTTCCGTTTTTGCGATTATTCAGAAAATGCGTTTTAAAAATCGATACTGGTTCGAAATGGATAGTTCTGGTTCAAGTTAAGAGTTATGTTCACTACATATGACATTGTCCGGAGCATAAGCCCAAGAAGCACCAAACGTTGACACAACGTTGCAGCAACATTGAGAAAGTTGTTTCAACGTTGTGGCAACATTGCGGGCCACTAGGGAGATTACTTCAAGGGGCCCTGCAACACTTTTCCAAGTAATCATCGAATACATTCATTAAAATAGCTTATTGCCTCATGAATCGACTGCCTCAAAAATTTTTAGAATCCGTCAAGTACAAGCGGAGTTACAGAGATTTGTCGCACGCTTCAAGCGGTTTCTCTCTCCCCTCGTACCAGCGAGCGTGCTGAAAGCTACGCATGGGTAGGATGACATGGGGGCAAAAAGAAGCGTCCGCTCGTCAGCGCGTATCATGGCCCTTTCTTTTCTTTTTTTCTTTTTTTCCCGTGGCTTACTTTCAGTGTGATCATGAGCGCGCGAGTGGGCACGTGGCGGCATCCGTGGCGGTAACTATTCAGCTCAAGATGCTCAAATAAACCAACGGCCGTTGACTTTGGGTTTATGGCGCAGTCATTTGGGTTTATGGCATCATTTGTCGAGAGAAGAGGGAACGATTTCTAGCGTACTTTGAGAATTAATTGTAAATTTCGGGCCGCGTGCCGCGCTATAGTGTTTGGCTCGCGTGTTCTCAGGAGCCTCGACTACCGATCGGCATCATTTTCCGACCATTCTGAAAAAATGTTGCAGGACCCGTTTAAGACTGAAGCAAGGGCCATTCTCTGTTGTCAAAACGGCAAGCCAACAGAGACACTTGAAGACTGTCTGGTATGTCGGCCCCATTGGCAACGTCGAATCAACCGCCATAGTCAACATTTTTAATTATCATCCCCGGACGGATGGAAACAAGAGCGGAGGGAGTGGAACAAGCTGAAGCAGTTGAAGAAGATGACGACTGAATCCATCCAGACTGGGAAGAGACTTAAGAGAATAAAGTTAGAAAGGGCGACACGAACAGCACTGTCTCTTTATTATGTGCGGTGTTGTTACATAGATATGGGTCAGTTAGCTGTCACGATAATTAATAAAATTAATTGAATGAGTTCACTGAAAGAGTAAAAGGTTTCGCTTGTGCGAAGCTGGGATCGTTGCGGCACCTCGCGGAGCAGGTCTCAACTACACGCTTCTTTGTACGTGGTCATCGAAATGCGACCTGTACGTGGTCGCATTTTGATGGGGGCGATATGCTATAGGGGTAACAATATGGCTAGGTGGGCTAGTTGGTATCTCAATACTAAAAAAACTTTGAGCGCAAATAAACGACGTAGGACCAAGAAAGAGCGCTTGTGGTGTCTGTATCTTTCTTGGTCCTACGTCGTTTATTTGCGCTCAAAGTTTTTTTTAGTCATGCTATAGGGGCCCGTGCGATGTCAGTGCACGTTGACAGGACTCCAGATGGTCGAAATTTCCGGAGCCCTTAAAGGGACACTGAAGCACTTTTTAAAAAAATATGACTTTGGAATGTGTAATCATAGTTTGATGCTTGCTGAATACGAAAACCAATGTAAGAGTTCGCAGAAGTGAACGCAAATGGCATTTCTTGGCAAAAAAAGAGCGGCTGCAGCCGCAGGGCTTTTTGAACTGCTGAGCGAAGGCGGTGACGTCAACATCGGTATGCCGCGTCATCGGCGCCATCAGCTCTGTAAAAGCATGGCCTTCGCGATCAGTTCCACCAACGCGCGCAGCCAGAAGTAGTCACGGAGGCCACGGCTCCGCCAAAACCACGGTGGTAGAATAAAACAGGTGGCCCATCGAGCGCCGCGAGCGCGTCGCCGTACTGCTCGAGTTGCTCGCGGCCGCCGCTAGGTTCGCGACAAGTTTTTGGGCCGAAAGACGCGCATTGCAAGCTCTCGCTGGGCTGTAAAAACCGGTTTTTCTAGCTAACTTTGTGGCTTTAAACGGTTGTTTGTGCTTTTACTAGCTTGTAGTGGCTGTCTGCCAGCTTCGACCGCAAAAGTGAGAGCGCCAGGCTTTATGAAGCTTAAAATTTTTTAATCGGCGCGGGTAGTCCCGATATGACTGTCACAGGGTTCCGATTGCAAGAGACGCGCGCGTATTTTTTTTTTTTCGAAAGCGTGCAAAATTCTACCGGCGAGTGTATAGAGTAAAAAAAAAAGCGTTTGGTTTTCACGCTATCGTATGTATGTCGGAGGACAGTAGCTGGCGGTCTTTCCGTGGAATTGCATTTCTCCACAACTGCAGTCACTTTTCGTCTTTCGGCGCGGAGAGAAGACACAGCTTTTCTTTGCACGTTTTGTAGCCAGATTTTCAATTTCGAGCGAAGCATTTTCGTCCCATGGTGGCCGCCGCATCAGCGGTAGAGTGTACTAGAAAATATTCTAGTACACTCTATCAGCGGCACAGATCGAGCCACCATGGTTTCAGCCGTGGTTCCAGCTTACAAAGTGAGCGGAAACACCGATGCGGTCGCGCGCGTTGGTTTCACAGAGCGCAACAAACGCGACGCATCAGAGCGGATCTCAAGCCGTGGGATCACCTAATCACGACCACAGTGATCTGGCCGTGATCATGACTCGAAGGCCGATTGCGACTTTGCGACGCTGGTTGCGTCGCATAGGGACGCTCTTGCTCTTCGGACGCTTGCACCCACCGACGCCTCCGCATTTATCGAAGATGACCAAGCAGAAAGGAAGAGACGCGGCTGCAACGCTGGTTGCGTTGCATGCTTTCATTAGTGGCGCGTCGGTTCTAAGCGACGGCAACTCTTCAGTGTTGCTCTAGGCCTCTCTGGTGTGATAAATACACCGCGGATCTCTTTCTCAAAAGTTAAAGATGTAAATTGCAGTTTAAATGCTCGCGACGCACACTGGCCACATGCTTTCAAATGCGCCGGAGCGGAGATATCGGCCCAGAGTATACCTGCTGCCACCTTGCGGAAAAGCGGCGGCAACTGGAGCACCTCCGTGACACGCGCGGCGCATTGGCGGAGCGGCGCGTCGGGCCACCTGTTATTCTACCACCGTGGCCAAAACTACCGACGATGACGTAGTTCCGGTCACGCCCACACTTTCGGCGCGTTCGCGTGGGCGGAGCAAGACGAACTTTTCTTTCGCGTGTTTTAAAGCTCCTGCTGCCACAACAGCGAAAAAAATTACGCCATCGTCGACAATAATGTTGGTCCTTGTTAACAACAAAGTTTTACCGAATTGTAAAACCACTTCAGCATCCCTTTAAATAAGGCTAGCCTCATACCGTATTTCTGGCGGGTAATACTCCAGATATTATTAAGGCGAAAGCCTTAGATGCCTCATAAAACTCGAACATTGACCGTCGGGGGTCCCCACATAACGTCATCATGATCGCCAAAATATGAGGTCGTTATGACGTCATCATGTGGTCACTGTTACGTAACGTCACACGTTGACGTCATCACATGACATCGTAGCTTCGTCAAATGGGTGACGATCACGGAGGCAGCGCAAATAGGTAAGGTGCCTCCGATCCTGGAGACGGCGAAAAACCGCGTTATGTGTAGAAAGCTTTCGGAGGGTGCACAGTGCAGGATCGATACAACGAGTGAGAAGGAAAACATGACGGCGACGGCGACGGCAAAAATCAGCCGAGAGTGTCCATATAATTGCTATCTCAATAAAAAGGCGGCTTTCGCATTCGGGTCGTCTTAGGCGAATGCATAAGGGACCCTGTGCCTTTTTTTATATTATTATAATGCAACCTGAGCACATGCCAATCTTCTGTGCCGCAAAAGTTATATCGTAGACATATAAACCTTACCTAAATGTAAACTCGACGAAAAACCCACAGGACGCGATAGTTCCAGAGCTAAGACAATTTGAAGTAAATAAATGGCATTTTAACCGAATGAAATGAAACACGCAAGCGTCAAAAACGTTGAAATCTTTTAGTCGCACGAGATTAATATTTTAAGAACCCAAACACTTCACATCAATTCGTGTAGTCGATTGTGGAAGCAGTTCAAAGTAGCTCGGCACTTCGTAACGTCTTGAGTATTTGACGCTTAGGCGGCAGGAAACTCATTTCCACTGCTTCTGCGGTGCAAAGCGGTCCGTAAACATCAACTTCGCTTGCTGTCGCATGCATCGACAGGAACTGCGGGATAATCGATCTTATTAAACTTTGTCATGCATCAGTACAACATCCAGAAGAGGGTAAAAATATTGAGTCTCCAGAAACATTCTTAATATGCCGACCGCGTCCCTGTGAAGGGCATCCTCTAAGCAGAATTAAGTCGCAGCAACTCTAAGCAAACTTGACCTAAAATTAGATCATGGTAAAAGCAACAGGTCTGGTTACTGTAACGTTAATGGCCTTTCAGGGTATGTGCGTGCGTTCATAAATTTTTGACGAGGCCTGTCTTAAGTGTCGGGAAAATTATCGTTCACTGAAGGCCCTCCTCTATAATGCATCCCGGTCCGTCCGTACTGTCATTTCTTATACTCTTTAAAGCGAAAGCCTTAGATGCCTCATAAAACGCGAAAATTGGCCGGCGTTACAAAGTGCTTGTCTTTCCGAGGCAAATACAGGACAGTGGCATAACAAGTGGTCGTTGTGTTTATTCGGTGCGGCAAACATCAAATTCCGCACTGTCGGTCACTCCTATTATAACGTTACGCATGCTTTCGTGAAGGCAACGCCCAACAAAAGCCGACAGAGAAGGAAGGCATTGAGCCGACGAAGTCCGAATGGAGGTCGCAGTCTGTTAAGCCTTGTGATTGGTGCTTCCACTCCGTCAGGCAAAGACTACGGGCCAGCTGTCGAAGCTTCCTTGCAGCGTCTGTCCTTTAAAGCAGAATTGGAGCTCACATGCAATTTTCAAAACGTTTCTGAAAAGATGTTATTCAAGAAACAAAAGCTTGACTCACTTGAGGGTACTTTTTTTAAAGATTGGGAATGCCGGGTCCGACCAGAATTTTTTGAAGCAGTTATGACAATAACTGCTTCAAAAAAAATTACACTTCACGTCTGCGTGAGGTGTAAAAAAATGTCAAGATTACTGCTGCGCTATTGTTTAATGTATTTCATTCAGTTTCATCTACAAATTCGAATTTTTACCATCTGCACTTAATAAAACACGTTGCGGGGCTAGTTGGTGATACATACTTATTTAAAAATTGTAGCGCTATATTAGACGAGGACAAGAAGAAAGGTACATAACAGAACGGGCGCTTACTTTTAGTCCAAATCAATGCCTCGAGGGACATTGCAAAACATATTTTAGATGTAACTTCAAGACTGTTATTCGTGTGTTGCTTCCCGATTACGCTGCTTGTGTGCTTGTGATATTAACTGGTGTGTTTTGTGTTTGTTGTGTTTAACTTTCGTTCTCTTTTATTAACTATGTGTTTTAAATATTGAGTTTTGACACTGGAAACAAAGCCTTACCACCGAATTTACCTTTATTTAAATAACAAATATGGAAAGAAATGCAATTGTAAAGAAAACGAGCAGGTTGAGAGGGCCGTATTACTATGCACATACATGTCTGTTTTTTTTTGTTTTTTTACATATGCTTTTCAGTTTTCAATATTAAATTACGCATGAAAATTTTTTGTCAGTACTTTTGTCCGGTCTATTTATCCTGACTTGGACTAAATTTACGCTAGACGGACTCCTCAATATTTTTTGTTTCCTTCAACTACAGCACATCGCATCACCTCATTACTTCATCTTCGTGATGTTACGCCTCTGCAGCACCTTTTTAACAAGCACACAAACACTATTGGCCGCGAGATCGAGCGGAGGCGCCGCCTGGCGGCTACTGGCTGAAGCGCGCCTAGTGTGGATTGCTCCCTGCGTCGTCTGCTAGCCACGTTGTGTTTGCACGTGCGCGTACGTCCTGCCCGTTCTCAAAGGGCGGTTTATTCTGTTACGTTAGCGCGAGTTTAACTGCTCGTACGTATACCTAGCATGGTGTGCAGAAGCAAATGGGCTCGTTCGGCTGCATGCGCATTGTAAAAAGATCAGTGAGCGCGACTTCCGAGAGGGCTGTGTATTGGTGTCGTACCCTTCGTTCACCAGAATCATTTCAGTTTTGGTGCCGTTTTCTGGTTCAAGCACATCCTAAAGTGCGCTTGGCATAGCCCCAAACATGAGGAGCATTAAACAGTTTGTGAAGGCACCGTTTTAGCGACTCGTTGGTAAACAAAAACGAGGCTCTAGGCCATGCGCTTTCTCGTTGTTGTTAGGTGTATAACCGCGGCACTGTAGTTCATCGATTATGCGATTAGCTTTTGTTGTGCTTAAGATGTCCTTTTATTGTAGTGGTCCCGCTACAGCGAAATATTTCTATCACGTGAAGTCTGACACTTCGGTACTCAAACTGCCCCCTAAAAAAACAGACAATGGAATGACACGGCAGTGATAAAACAGAGTTGCCACGCGCAATTTTAACTTGGGGCGAAATTTATGCAAAACCACCCGTGTGCTTAGATTTAGGTACGCTTTGAAGGACCCAGATGTTCAAGATTAATCCCGACGGCGTGCCTTACGTGTATGTCGTATAATTTCACGCAAAACCTCATCCTTTCTTTTTACATTATCTTGAGCGTTTGTGTGGAGTTGTTATGAAATAATGGAAGGCAGCGGACATTATTAGTTTGAAAAAAAAAGACACTTGTTCCATAAAATAAACGGACCTTTGTTGCATCATTGTCGTGCACGTAATCAATCGATGAAAGCTCTGTGCTAAACTCTTACCTGTGTATATATGCGTATTCGCGTGAACAGTGCTTTTGAACTCATTGCACAGGAATATGGGCTCGTATACAAATGAACAAGAAGTAAACACTTAACTAGTTCAGTCGTGCTACTGCAGTGCCTAGTACACAAAACACAAGCTAAACACGTACAGAGAAAACAACCAAAAACGTCATATAGTGCGTAAGCGCAGACTCTCATCCAGGGCGAGCATTACTTTCATCGGCAGATAGCGCTTCTCTCACTAGTAATAGTAACGTTGGATGATCTGTGTGCATCGATTCAACAATGAAGAGCGTATATATTACCAGTAAGCTGCAATCAACGCATTTTATTCGCCGACAATCGGCTCAAATAGTAGTATGTTAATAGTAGTATGTTTTATATTGTTTACTATATTCAGTGTATATTACCAATGGTCTTATTTGCAAGTTTGTTCATATAACTGTCTAAAACCCACTATGTAATGCCCGAATGGGCCTTTGGGGTATATGAATAAAAAAACCCCTCACAACGAAGCCCCGCTGTGTGCATTTGTATACGCGCCGCCGAAGGCCTCTCCACACTAACGCGGCGACGGTGCTGCCACCTATAGGTGGATCTCGCGGCCAGTAGCACAGCCTTTCCAAAGCAAATGCAGCGCCTGCTTCGCGATTCCCTTTAAGGTGTCGTGTTTTACGTCACTTTCTTCCATAAGCCCATGTTCGTTTACCTCCGCGCAATACATGGAAAAGAAAACACATTTTTCGCTGTGACGCATCCTCCTAAACCAATAGAAAAGACAGAACGTTCTTTTTCTCAGCACCGCTCTGCACTCCTCCTCATAGGGACAAGACGACACGCATTTCGCATTAGTCGCGTCGACACGCATTTCGCTCACAGTTAACCTGATTACAGCGGGTACAATTAGCGCCTCGGCATACCTCATTCTCCCCACCCCCGTCGTGCTGCGTGAAAACGGCACTATAGAAGCGAAGTTCAGAAGGGTGGTTTGCTGGGCGAGTTGGTACTGCGTCTTGAAGAAGGCAGCGATAAAAAAAAACGTTCGAACGCAAACAGGTGAACAAAGAACCAATCAAAAACGAGAAACGAAGTTTAGGCTCCAACGTAATAATGTGATCAACAGTGTTATACTCACTTCACGCAAGCTTCCGTCCGTTTTGCTTTTAACGCCCACTAAGGTTACTCGATAGGCGAACACGTGGTACGTGCCACTCTTCCTCATAGTATCATAACGTACGAAACATATAATCACCAAGTAAACGTCCATCGTACGATAGATTGCTGATCGCAACGATGTGCAAATGGTAGATGGGCCGCTATTATTTTATTGCGATAGCATTTATAGGGACACTCAAGGCGCATTTTTGCCGTCGCCGTCATGTTCTGTGTAAAGCTCGAATCGATAAGTCACCCTGCACGTCGCATGTTCTATGTGCGAGCAAAAGCGTGCCAAGGCTGCTGAAGGGTGCGGCTCAAGAAGAGGTGAAACGGGCAGGCCGGCTCCGTCACGCGAAGAAGCGTGAGGGTAAAGGCCGAGACAGACGGTACGATTTTCCATGCGATGCGGCGTCCGACACGGCGGTGGGGAAACCGGAATGGTGACCTTTCATAGCATCGGACAGCCACCATTCCCTCTCCCCCACCGCCGCGTCGGCCGGCACATCGTATGGAAAATCGTACCGTCTGTCTCGCGCTGAAGCCGGTGGGGTTGGGAGGGGGTGGGGCTGCGACTTTAGGGCAGTAACTGACAAGTTTGATATAAATCTTCGAGTTACCAAGTTATTCTCGTGGACGCACATGATAATGTGATTTCACAAAAAGTGTTCATTTTCGTTTCCTATTTTTCTTCCGAGCGGCGTATCGGTTTTCATGTTTCGTTCTAATCGAGCAACGCTTACGCAGTGTGCGTTTCAGCAGCCTCCCCAATCCGTGCGGTATGTAGACATCCTCGTTTCAAAATAACACGAACATTATTAACGAACCCTGTCATCGATCGACAGAAGCGCCCTACGTATGTGTAATTCGCTATGATATCATCGAAAGAATACAATTAATAGTTATTATTATTGGGGTTTAACGTCTCAAAACCACCATTTGATTATTTATTTATTTATTTTATTTATAGGATACTGCAGGCCCATTGAGCCTTATGAGAATTATGAGACGCCGTAGTGCAGGGCTCCGGAAATTTTGACCATCTGGTGTTCTTTAACGTGCACCTAAATCTAAGTACACGGGCCTCAAGCATTCTTGCCTCCGTCGAAAATGCGGCCGCCGCGGCGGGGATTTGATCCCGCGACCTTCGTGTCAGCAGTCGAGCACCATAACCACTAGACCACCGTGGCGGGTAAAACAATACAATTGTTCTAAAACACCGACATTACAATTTTGTTGTTGTTGTTGTTGTTGTTGTTGTTGTTGTTGTTGTTGTTGTTGTTGTTGTTGTTGTCTTACATATACTCGAGACAAAGCGTATCCGACCATGCAGAACTTTGAGACGGGCTACATCTCCGTTCCGTTAATACGTACAAACCCGCTAAAAAATTAATAATAATAATAGTTGTACCAAATCTTCGGCGACCACGAGCCCAGGTCACCGAACGAATCAACGTGAATTGCTTTTTTATTACAGGTTTAAAATATTTCTCCCACACTATCAGTACTGCGACCGCACCGAATAAGGCGATTTGTCATAAACGCATATGCTAGTGCAAAAAGAGCAATGCAATGGCCGGAAGCGCATCCTTCCGACATCTCTATCCCGTGCCGCAGGCAATTTTTTATTTATTTATATACACTAAAAGTGGGAGACACAACATTCGCGAGTGCTTTGATCGATTTGTTGGCCCGGAAGAAATTACGAAACAAAAACTAATACATAAATAAGCGCGAGGAAAAAAAAGAATGCGATACAATTTCGCCTCGCGCAAGAAGCTGAAGTTGCTTTCCATATGGGAAGCGTTTTCAAGACAGCGCCGAGTGATGAATGGCGATGGATCGTTCAATATTAAAGCTCCGAGCACTCGAATGAACGTTGCGATTACACCAGACGCTTCTTTTCATAAGAAGCGTCTGCTTCGATCAAACGAAGAAGCTTTTTATTTTCCTCTGCGCTGTGCACACGTACGTCGTGCCCGAGGCAATATCTTCGATGTCGGCAGTGCGCGGCGGAAGAACGCGATTGAGGCGTAGTTAATCCGTTTAGTCTTGAGTGTTTCGTCCGGTTTCAAGACTAGCTTCTATTTTCCGATTGTCTCACCTAACCGTTTCTAACCCTTCCAGCCCTGAATTTTTCATTTTGGTCGGAGACTTTTTTGTGCGTGCTTTTCTTATAGTTAGGACCTCAGAAGACCACAAACAAAAAATTAGGAGAGTGGTTCAAGTATTAATGGATTTACACACAGACATGGCATCGAATTAGGTCATCAGCGCTCAGCGGTTGTGAAATGAGAAAAATGGCTTTTTTTTTCTTGCTACTCACTATAGTACACAAAATGTGAACCAAGCCTCATTTTTCAGTGTGATACTCATTGAAACAGCTTCGGTATGTTGACTCGAAATTGGCACTTACCCGCGTCAGTCTACCCGCCTTGGCGTCACCCATGATGTAGATGTAGATGTAGATCCTTTACTGCTGGCTCACACCCACTCAGGGGGATTGGCCAAGAATCGGGTAGCTTATAAACAAATATTTAAAAACTAGAAATCAGAATAATTTCTTATTTTGTATAACAAAAAGATTTTTTACAAGTTAATTTTGTGAGAATAATAATAAAAAAAGAAAGAGGTGGGTGGAATTAATTTTCATCAAATAAGAAATACATAAATATAGACACGAATCTTTCTGTACTTTGCTTTTGGTTAACTATGGAACATTGCAACTGTGGTTATTGTGTAAATCTCTTTGACTGTTCTATGAAATCTTGCATGGCCTCGCATACTTTCCCGCTGCTGTGCCCAAGGGTAAGTGCACCTAGAGATAGTAAATTGGAGGTTCTCAACGCTAATCCCATGATGCGTAACGGCGTTTCTAGAGATGTCTTTCGTAATGTAGAAAACTTCTGACATGAGATCAGAAAGTGTTTATTGTTTCCTCTTGCCTACAATAAGAACAAAGGGGTGATGGTGCCAAACCGGCTCTATATAAATAAAAATTTAATGATGGAATACGGCAACGCAACTTCGTAATTATAACTTACAGATCTCTGTTATGACATGTTGAACTTTTCCAGGGTGTCAGTAGATGATTAAAGTCCGGGGAATTTCTTAGAGATGGTATATTGAATTCTCGCATCATCATTTGCCTCCGAAATCTAGCCGCTACTATAAAAGCTGATGTAGGGGTAATATTAATAGCTGGTCGTCTAACGCCGCTTTCGCTAATGTATCAGCTGTTTCATTTAGAAATAGACCTCTATGCCCAGGTACCCATACTAAACGAACATACGTTAAGTGATAAGGTGTTAGGGATTTAAACTCTTTCAATGTTTTCATATCACCGGATGCCGTGAGCGCACTGCACACTGATAAGAGTCCGTTATTATTACTGCGGAATTTATTGATGTGGGCAGTTTACGAAGGGCGAAGACTATCGCTAAAAATTCTGCAATAAGGATGGGTGTGTAATCTGGAATTCGGAGCGAAAAGGACCCATGACTTCGGTCAAGCGTCTTCTTCTTTGCGGCTCCCAGCTCCGCAAGCATGTCACAGTTTTGGCGTCAATCGCAATGGGGCTCACTGAAGAAGTATTCCCCCAAGAATGGACAGTTTTGGTTTCATTTCCGAGGTGCTAGGGGAAATGTTGTGTGGTGGTGTCAATTGACACCGCCAGGGCCGAAAGGGCTAACTTACCGCCCGCCTTCCACCGACATCGGGTGAAAAGGTCGCCTCGTGTAGCGGTCCCGTAATATTGAAGAGCTTACGAAAGCTTGTCGCGCATGTTCCTATCGTAACGCGAGTTAACAATGGTAAGTGAGGCAGGGAAAATAACTAGTAAATATACAAGTAAGTACTGCCGTAGCAAAGGCATATGGGGGATGTACAAATATTTGCAGAGGTGTTCTAGGCACTGTAGGGGCCAAGAGCACCTCTGCAAGTGTTAGTAGGTTGGGGGAGTGAGCGCATGTGCCTGGGGGGGAGGGGGGCGCGATCGGTGTTCAAAACGTGATGGAAAAATTCCGACATGGAGGCAACAATGCCGGTGTCACTTTCTTAGAAATCTTCGTCAGTCTGACCCCAGAATATTATCGAATACTTTCGGTCGACAAACAACAACCAGCCATTACTTTTTCGAATGCCTAATAGTTGGCGTGTGTATCTCACATCTCTATGTGTGAGCTCACATCAGGGGCGTAGCCAGAAAATTTTTTCGGGGGGGGGGGGGTTCAACCATACTTTATGTATGTTCGTGCGTGCGTTTGTATGTGTGCGTGTATATATACGCAAGCAAAATTAAAAAATTTCGGGGGGGGGGTTCACCCCCCCCCTGGCTACGCCCCTGGCTCAGATAATAGATTGCGTTGTATGCTCATGTCTTTCGTTACGTAGATGTGCAAAAGTTGTGTGCGTTCTTGGACCCTCTTACACCATTCCACTTTCATTTGAAGGACTGTGGAAATGCCTAAATGCTCCGGTTTACTCCCATCATTACCTTTCTTTAATAGCATGTGGAACGTTTGAAATGTTTCTTATATGTTTTGTTATTCAATGTATTGCGCTTTTACTGTGTTTTACTTCTTCTCTCACGCGAAGAGGAGCAGCTGGCGCCTGGGAATTAATGAACATACAAGACATCGTTTAAAAATCCATTCAAGAAAATTATTTAAAGTATTCTCTCTAAGTTACGTATGGTGCAAACTTCCTCGTAAAAAAAAAGAAAAAAGGAGGTTTCCTACTAAGGATTAATGATGGGGAGCGAAGTGATTGCAAAGGCACTCGCTAATTAAAAAGTTCTCATTGTGAAATCGTTTACATATCTGGCCCCAATAATGACGTGGTTTATTCGTCCTGTAGTGAGCTTTTGCGGGCGATGCTTTAGAAATCTGTTTATGTCATGCCGGCTTCGTTTTATGTAAGCACTGCGATGCTTTATAATTGCGGTAGAAAAGAGTAAAAGAAGATGCGATTGAGAATGCACGGAGTGCGTTGGAAAGAAAGTCTGTGCAAGCGTAGTGTAAATAGAGTAAGTGGAAGGGAGTAAAAATATCTGCACTCTATGGCTGATTCAGTAAATAGTGGCAACGTCACTATATACGCTCTTAATCAAATCCTGGCTAAATGCTGGCTATATCCACGAAACTTGACGAAAAATGTCCGGTTTCCTGGCTATGTCTAACAATTTAAGCGGGACCCGATTAAGAGTGATACGGAAGCGGGCCGACCAAGCGACGCAATAATAGCAGGTGCCGGCAGCTGTTGCAGCTCTCGCTTAATTGGCGCAGCCTTCCACGGGAATAATGTTCCGCCTACAAAGTGCCTCTTGAAACGTTCCGCTATTTTCTTGTCTGAGGAGCGGATGCCTCTCCGGATGCATTAATCAGATGCTGCGAACTTAACGTACATAGCACTGAGGCGCCACTCTCGACGGGAACATTACGGCAACCTATGAACACGCGTTGGTTGGCTAATATGAGATGAACATGGCAACATACCAGGTGCGTCACCTGTAAGACAACTTTAAGCGTATTGACATCGCTACCGCAGTACTAGGAATAAGTTTTACAGCAAATCTGTTATGCTCGAGGGTTGCCGTATGTCGTAGATGAAACATTATCTAATGAATCGGGGAGCACTCTCTTCATCCTCTTCATATTCTTGATACTCTTCCTCTTCTGCTTCGCTCCCGGAACACGTGCGTCGATTTGTCCGACGTGGCATATAATAACTGTGATAGGCGAGAGAACTAGTACAGATAAAGAGAAAGAGACAGAGAGAGAAATAAAGATAGAAAAGAGAGAAATTCTAGGGGAAAGATTCATTCGCGAGGCGAGATTCGAACCCGCGTACCCACGATCCGAAGGCGAGTAACTCAACCACTCGGATACCCAGGCACGCCACAAGAGCGTAGCATAGCCTTGTATATAGTACAGTATATCAAGGTTGTGAGAAAGGGAAGTGAAGGTGGAATGATAGTTTGAGGATGAGGAGGAGGGAAAGGAGGAGGAGGGAGAGAGTAAAGCATAGCTAGGGCTCCATGTTTTCGGATAAATCCGAAAAAAAAATCCGATAAACACTCACCGATAAAATTTTTGACAATTCGGACTTATCCGATAAATTCCTATCTTAAAAGGGCATTTTCGACCTTTAAAGGGCATTTTCAAAGCTGAGAATCATCAATCAAAAGGAGCGCACCTCCATCAGCGTCATCAACCTCGTAAAATATGCTTGCGTCTATTACAACAAGCTTTAAAGGAGTCATGAAGCACCCCTCGGGCTTGTTGAAAAAACACGTCCTGCGAAAAGCTGACACGGCTATGAACTGCTCAGCAAAATATTGCAGTCGTGCGCGCCGCGCAAAGGCTGCAAGCGGAGCGCAAAGTTGCTGTTTCTCAGGCGCACTCTTTTCAAACAGAGGCCGGTTCTCACTCTCGTCGGTGGGCGGAGCGCCTGCCGGTTGACGTCGCGTATCTGCTTCTCCGCGTCGCAAAAGACATAGCGTCTTCATTGGTTGATAGCCGACATAAATCGAGAGTGGCGTTCAGATGAGATGTGCCTCTTGCCACGGGGTGCCGCCACTTGCCCGCGCCGCACTCCTCAGTCTGCTAACTTCACACGGTAGCCACACTCGCGCACGCGAATTGCATCGGGAAAGCGATCGCGTTTCACGACGCGCGCTGACGTAACTTCTTTCCCCCGTGCCATCCCTCCCTGTGTAGCGACCAGTGCGCTCGTCGGCACGAGAAAAGAGAGAAACCGCTGAGAGCATGCGCCAAACCCCCGTAACGCCACTCGTTCTTGACGGATTCGAGAAATTTTTGCGGCAATCGATTCGGGAGGCAGTAAACTCCGATACTGAGGTCATTAGATCATTACTTGGAAAAGTGGTTCATGACCCGTTTAAGGTTGTAATACGAACAAACGTAGGTGTTTTGTATTCAAATATTTGTGCTTGTAGTATATGTGTTTGTGCGTTCAACCCATCCAGACATCTGAAATACACTTAGAGTGTTCGCATGTTTTCGTGTTCACATATCATTTCATCTGAGATTTCGTAGTATTGGGAATAATAATAATAATAATAACAGGTCCTTTATTTTCCTTCCAGAAGATGCTGGGAGAAAAAGCTGAGAAGCAGCTTGACTAGCTCCTGCCCCCCCCCCCCCCCAAAAAAAAGTACGCTTCGCCGAGTTTACAGCAGTGCATATCAACAGCCTTATTACCGGGGTAAATGACAACGAAGTGAGAAAAAGAAATGAAAGGATGGAGGAGCAGGATTATTAGCAACAATGCAACGCATTTTCACCGAAAATAAAATTAATAAGAACACATTCATACGACTTATAATGCAAAATTAAACACCGAATTTTGGAGAATTGAAAATTTACATGAAATAAACTCCGATAAACGCCGAATTTCCGCCCGAAATGTAAACTCCGAAAAACATCCTCCGAATGTCAAGAAAAACAAACTCCGAAAACACGGATCCCTAAGCATAGCATAGAAAGTAGCAGAAAGAGAGATAACAAAATACAGAGAGAGAGTGAGAGACGCAGAAAGAGAAGATAGAGAGAGAAAGAAAGAAAGAAAGGAAGAAAGAGAAGATAAAGAAAGAAAGAAAGAAAGAAAGAAAGAAAGAAAGAAAGAAAGAAAGAAAGAAAGAAAGAAAGAAAGAAAGAAAGAAAGAAAGAAAGAAAGAAAGAAAGAAAGGAAAAAGAGGCATGCACAAAAAACAGTAAGGAGAGAGAAAAAGAAAGAGATGAAGAAAGGAAGAGAAAATCTGCAAAAAGTGACAAAACAGCAACAGCCAAGGCTACCTAGGTGCCCATCAGCTCCACTGTCTCTTTAGCATTGCTCCTCCACTACAAGCTGCGCTAATTTCTTTTTTAGGAGCGGAACTCCTTATAGCATTACCTTGTCGGTCGTCGCTCCATCCGGCGTGCCCCCGCCGTCGCGTCTCCCGTATCATTCAATAGATAGCGCTGTCCTATAGAGATGCATGCAAACTGCAGTTGCGTGACGATATACTAAATGGCGCTGTCCCATAGAGATAGAAAAAATAAAAAATTTAAAATTTTTTTTAAAAATTAGAAATGTAATAAAAAAATAAAAAATAAAACAACAAAAAATAAAAAAATAAAAATATAACATACGAAGAAAGAAACGAAAAAGAAAAAATAATCAAAGCGGCGTATCGCTTTGATTACTGCTGGGCGAAACCACTGAACATTTCACGGTGTAACCACGATTGTTTCAGGAGCTTCGCCCAAGCTCTTCATCATTCACCCGTGGATATACTGTAATTTTATATATCTTGTGCTTCCATCGGGTTCTTTCACCACAGTCAACGTCGCCGATGGTGTGGTATGGTATGAATAACTTTATTGATGTCCTGAGGATTCAGTCCAGGACTGATGATGCCGGCACCATTTTTTCCGCGACACGCGTACCTTCACACTATATCGTTAAGATTTCCAAAGTCTAGGTTTACAGTGACTGCGAATAACCTGTGGCGCGTGCCCGCACATCGCGGCGCGTATGCGGGTATGTGTCACACGTGACGGTCGGAAAGGGTTTTGTGACGTACAGTCGCAACTGAAAAAGATTAGCACAAGTGGCCGGTGGCCGAAGCCGCGAAATTGCGACACGCGGCGCTGTTGTGCACGAGCACGCCGATAGCGAGATTGCCAAGCACAATTTCATTTTCCAAAGCAGGGGTGGCCGGCGCACCGGCAGACCGGCGGAAAGCAGCCCACCCGAAAGCCCATAACTTAAAGAAACGCTTGTTTATTGCTTATCGGCAGCAGATGTGGCTATGCACACGATATCCGGTTCGTTTTTTCGCTGTAGTCCCAAGCAACCGTATCTTTATCGCAATTGCCCCGAAAAAGCTGTTTGTCGGAGTGCTTTCCGTCGGCCACAGCTACTTTAAATAGAATGTGCTTGGCACTCTCGATATTGGCGTGCTCGGAAAAAACAGCGCCGCGATAACCTGCTAATCCTGTTCATCGCGCACTGGTGTCCTCCAATGCGAATTTCAGTATCCACCAAATGAAGGAGACGACCACGAAAGCGCCAAGACGTAGATAGATAGATAGATAGTTAGATAGATAGATAGATAGATAGATAGATAGATAGATAGATAGATAGATAGATATAGATAGATAGATAGATAGATAGATAGATAGATAGACAGACAGACAGACAGACAGACAGACAGACAGACAGACAGACAGACAGACAGACCAGACAGACAGACAGACAGACAGACAGACAGATAGACAGATAGATAGATAGATAGATAGATAGATAGATAGATAGATAGATAGATAGAATATAGATAGATAGATAGATAGATAGATAGATAGTAGATAGATAGATAGATAGATAGATAGATAGATAGATAGATAGATAGATAGATAGATAGATAGATAGATAGATAGATAGATAGATAGATAGATAGATAGATAGATAGATAGATAGATAGATAGATAGATAGATAGATAGATAGATAGATAGATAGATAGATAGATAGATAGATAGATAGATAGATAGATAGATAGATAGATAGATAGATAGATAGATAGATAGATAGGTGGGTGGGTGGGTGGGTGGATGGATGGATGGATGGATGGATGGATGGATGGATGGACGGATGGAAACGGTCAAAGTGCATTTGGTTCGCATTTAAAATGTGTTGTGTCCGGGCTTTCTCTAGAACTTCACAAAGAACATAAAGAGGGATAGAGGCTAGTTCCAGCATCCACAGCTGTATCTCGATTGGGACGCAGGGTGGCTAATAATACGCTGAGAAATTATGATGACGGAAAAGAAAGCTTGAACAAATACGTGTAGGTGAATGGTCCAAACGAAGTGGCTCGCCTCAGCGTCGTATTCTTGTACGAATTTGGACGGCTGGTCACAGCGAATCCCTCTACGTCATAAACAAAAACGGGGAAAGTGTATTTATTTATTTAGATGTAAAAACATAGAAAGAGATACTGGTTACGTTTGAGCCGGCTATACTGAAACAGTGAAATTAATACCAAACCGACAAATAACGAAGGAAAGAGAAGCAACAAATATTCACAAGAACTGTGAACGCATGCGATTGCAAACGTATATGCCCAATGAATGATTCTGAGGGCAGGGTCATATATGACGGCATCCCGTAATGCCTTGGATGGAGTCCATACAAGAACACTATTCATATTATTAAAGACCTGATCGCGGCCATATCGGCACGACATAAATAAGGAAGGGTACATTGAAGACAAACCGTAATCTCACTTATAAACAGTCGAATAGGTTTGGGCAATCTAAAGGAACAACGAAGAGCCCTGATTGCGCGCTTCTGCATTTCATGGCATGGCCACATTTCGAACCCTTTGCTCAGATTGAGAGGTCGTTTATGTTCAACCGATCACGCTATCGGATACACCAAGGGTCTCAAACTGACCTCAGCTAGTGAGCCGCAGTCACAAAATTTAGTCTCCCGCAAGGGCCAGGGCAGTGAAGAAGGTTAAAAGGGGGGGGGGGGGGGGGGGGGGAGTCGGCTAACTGTTGGCTAACGTTGCCATTTGAAAGCGTTGCCATATCTCATACATGGGTCATTTCTGAATGGCATTTGGAGTCAGGATTCGAGAAACATTTCAATACTAATCACCAGAATGACTCAAATCTGGACGCCACTTCTGAAAAATAGTTTTGTTCCACGGTCATGTTTTAACAGATGGTGACAGCATGGATTGCCCCACGACAAAAATGCTTCAGACCAGTCATGTCTGTGTAGCTCATGAATAGGCTTATTAAGAAAATTACAAGTATATATATGGGACAAATACAGTCATGTGCGGGCAGGGCCGCTAGAGAAAGGCCTTTGGGTGAAACGCAGGCCCCGCATTTGAAAATGTGTTTAATACTTCTGGCACTCCATAACTTGCTCCACTGATGAGTAAGAGTTTTCGCGGTGTCTGCACTGTGTGAACGTTGTCATTTTGATCTAGTTAATTAGTCAGTCAGTTAGTTTCGATGCAGTTTTTGTTTGTTTGTTTGTCTGTTTGTTTGTTTGTTTGTTTGTTTGTTTGTTTGTTTGTTTGTTTGTTTGTTTGTTTGTTTGTTTGTTTGTTTGTTTGTTTGTTTGTTTGTTTGTTAGCCATTGTCGTTGTCGTTTGATCGAAGAATATGTCTCTGTAGTGACTATTCTATAGTCGTAAAGTGACGTCTTCCTAGTTTTTCATTGATAGGAAATTGTTAAGCCCCACCTGAAAGATCGCCAGCATTAGGGAACGTTCCTACCCAGCAGAAGATGCAGGGGGCTGCGAAGGCGCAAGCATGGAACTTACAAAGGAGATACATGACTCGGGCGCGTCGATAATCTTGACGAATGGAAAAAGTGCTACGATGGATTTGCGGGGGCACGTTTGGAATATGACGGGCTGTGTGCGGAAGGCGGAAAAATGGAAATCTTCTTAAAGAGCTTGGTCGTACCCTGCGAGATTATTCTTAAACCCGTAAACGTATATTTCAAGATAAATGGTGAGAGAAAACAAAAAGGAAGACAAGATGAAGCGCTGACTGGAAAACTATATTTAACACGAGAAGTATGCGTGGTGCGTAAAGAAACGCATAAAGATTCACACAGAAAAAAAAAATAGATTAATGAGGCGTGAATTGATATCCTCACTAGTGATCTTTCTTCCTGTGATAATATCCATATCTTTCTTTCCACAACATAAATATACTTTTCGTGCGTAAGAAAGCTTTTCTACTGAAAGTCAGTGCTTCTCCTCGTCACTTTCTTTGGTTGTCCGTCCCCGTTCCACGAAGTCGCGCTGTTTACCTTCAGTTATGCAGAACCATCTAGTAGCCGAAGCCTTGACGTTGCTCTGACAACGCTTAATCCTTATCCGGCCTCTATTCCTGTACCTTTCCATTGGCAGCCATTTCAAAATGAGATATAGGCCGCAGTAAGCTTTCAGCTTTGCGCCGTCTCCCGTGCCCCACGAATCTGTTATAGTATAAGGTATAGACTGCCTAGTAAAGGGAAATGTAGTGGATTACGGCAAACGATTAAGGGATTAGGCATCGTCATAAGATCAGAAACTTTGCAGGCACACACCATGAGGTCGGCTAACGCTCAGGGACGGTTGACTGGAGATTACAGAGGTGGAGACTTTGTCCCGCAGGTAGTGCACGTTCAGAGCTATAATGGGTGCGCGTGATATATGAGCATAACAGTGCTTAAGGTAATGGAAAATTAGGTGTTAGGGTAATTAATGAATATTGATTGACTGACTTCACTGAAAGATTGTAAGCAGCTGGGATCGTTGCTGTAAGCTGGGATCATGCTGTAAGCAGCTGGGATCATTGTGGCACCTGGCGGAGAAGATCTCAACCACGAGCTTATTTCTACATTGTCTCTGAGATCTGCTTGGGCAGCGCGACGAAACACAAGGTTAAACCAAGGAATACACCACGGCACACGAATGCCGATGTGCCATTACCACTACCGGGCACCTATGTCAAGGACTACAGGGTCGCCTCCAACGTTCTTAGCCAAAATTTTCAGGAACAGGGCTCACACTTAAGCACTGAAAGTAGCCCGCATGAGAGTGTCGCATCGAACGCAAATCAGCATGTGTTCTTCTGTAGCAGCGTACTAAAAGTGCCGTCTTGCAAAAGTTCACGTATGGCGTAAAGCAGGCCACGTTCGATTAAACCTGACAGGCCAACTCGACGCGACAGCACGGGATATTACGAAACTTCAACGTTACACGGCCCCTTATCAGTACAGAGTAAATGGAACGAAAGCGTCACACCGGACGCAGAGGAGAAAACGCTGATTAAAAACGTTTTCCACAATGGGGACGGCCTCTATAACGTAGTTCTGACAGTAAGGCTACAAATGACGCTTAATGACAGGGAAAGAACTTAAAAAATACAAAAATATATACAAGTTAGAACAAAAATAAACTTAAATAAATGTTTCTGACGTCCTCCTAGCGAACTATCACGTTTAGAGCTCCGCCCTGTCATTAAGCGGGCATCGCGTACCGTAGTGCTTCAGAAAAGCAGAATAGTTGGAAATAGCCCACTGAATTACGGTAACCCGGGTACACACGTAAGTCACGTTGCAAAAGACCATTTTTTTAGCGTACAGGCTGTTCTTCCTGCCGCTTTACGACACCAGCGTAAATGTCAAACGTTTAGCAGAGCTTTGCGGCGATGTCGCAAAAGCGTGTTCCGCACGGCGGTCTGTAACTGCTTTCGTAGGCGTAAACACAGTGTTCTAGCGCTTCTGGCTCAACGCAAAAGCGTGTTCCGCACGGCGGTCTGTAACTGCTTTCGTAGGCGTAAGCACAGTGTTCTAGCGCTTCTGGCTCAACGTCGTACTTCTTTGTTGAAATGGTCGACAGACCCACGTGCAGCATATTCGAACGTTATCATTGCAGAACTCGTTGTTGGCCTAGTGTTAAACGTACTCGACAGAAAAGGCTGCAAAAAAAAAAAAAGAAGACGCGTTCACATGTAAGGCGCTTGTCCCCGTACTGTTTCTTTTGAACGTGCCTTTTTCCGCAGTCTTTTTCTCTCAAGAGTGTTAGCATGCTTTCTTGCGCCTACTGTGTGTCCTCAAGTAGAAAGAAAGAAAGAAAAAAAGAAAGAAAGAAAGAAAGAAAGAAAGAAAGAAAGAAAGAAAGAAAGAAAGAAAGAAAGAAAGAAAGAAAGAAAGAAAGAAAGAAAGAAAGAAAGAAAGAAAGAAAGAAAGAAAGAGAGAAAGAAAGAAAGAACTAGGGAAACTTGTACACTCTTCGGTATTATTGTCAAAAATAATAAGCTACAGAGAAAAGAGGTCACTGGATTGTTGCCGCAATTTATCATTTTGATGTTGTAACGGATAAAGAGGTCAACAGCTTCGTTGATTTGAAAAATAAGTAACTGATTGAGGGCTTCCTTGTACAAACAGTACATGGCATAAAATCCGTGGGCTAACAACGTCTGTTTGTGTTGTGTCTGATTGTGTACTTATAGCGCACTGCATTACAACAAAGCATAGTGACACGGAGGACTGTTTCGAAGCCCAAGATACAAGGAAACTTCGCACCAGGGAGAAAAGGTTAGTTTCACACAGTGCACATACAGAGCCACCGCGCAAAAATTTGCGATTTATGTACACTACACGTGAAAGCGTCGCAAAAAAATGTTAAAACTGAAAAAAAGAAAAGAAACACCACCGTTGCGGTCCTCTGGAAGCTTCGCTTGTCCTAGAACGCGCGACTCTTCGCATAGCATCCGATATTGTAGGCTGTTCTCGCTGCAAGGTGAAGAATCTCGGAGGCGATATTGCGGAACTAAAGCCGTAGCCGTCTATGACTTTTGTTCCACCTCGCGATTTTGTTCCGCGTATCGTATGTTGGCGTGCTGTTGTAGCGGCTGATATTCAGAAAAAATTTGGCGAAGCTTGCACTATGTCAAGCAAGGCTGGTTTATAGCAGATCTTGTGGGCACCTAGCTGGTCCTGGCCTATCTAGTCTTTTACCCTCTCTCTTTCCCACCCCTTGCTATACTATAGCTTGCTTATACTATACTATACTATGCTATACTATACTTTCTATGCTATGCTATAATATACTATATATTATACTATGCTATACTGTACTGTAGCTTGCTTGCTTACTATGTTTGCTCTCGCCAAGAATTCCTCTCTTTCTCACTTTCTTTCTTTCTCTCTCTCTCTGTACTCGTTCTCTCGCCAATCAGGTTATTGCATCCCACGCCGGAGCAATGGGAGCAGATGTTCTCGGAGCGAAGCATGAGACGACAATGCAGAAGAGAGCGCGCGCCGGTTCGTGATGATGATAATTTTCTATCTACGACGCACGGCAAACCTCGAGCATAACAACTCTGCTGTAAAAAGTCCTATAGCGCGTATGCGCCACTGAAATTGAGCAAGCTCCGCTACTCAACACTCGCCAACTAAAAAGGAAGAAACCGCCCGCGGGCAAAAAAAGGTATGTGCCACAGAGATTGGTCAAACCCTACTACGCCGGAGAAATGTGCGTACGTCTTTTGGGAACGAAGCAGAAGAGGAAGAAGAGGACGACAATGAAAAATAGAGCGTGTGTCAGTTCACGATGATCATAATTTTATTGCGATAGCAATTATATGGACAGTCTCGGCTGAATTTTGCCGTCGCCGTCGCCCGTCATGCACCGTATATGTATAAGTATGTATATATATATATATAAAAGCCCCAAAGAAAAATAATTCAGAAAAATGCTTCCGAAGCGCGGATTCGAACCAGGGACTTCTTGCTCCGCAGCGAGTGGCGCTATCCACTACGCCACGAAACGCAGATCCTCCACATAGCTAACGGCGAGCGTTATATACACACCATTTACCGCTGGACGGACTCAGAGACGCTAGGCGCTTATAAGCGTTTATTCATTACCAGCGAGATGGCGTTAGGAGCGCGACGGGTGGATTTAAAAGTGGTCGGCGAGCGCGCTCGCTTCTTGTTATGTTTGCGCAGGGAGAACCTTGCCCTTCCGCTGTCCGCTCGCGCGGTTTTCTCGTGCTGAGGGGAAGAGGGATGTTTCACGCTTTCACCGTTATGTGCCTAATCCTTATTCCCAAACCCGGAAAACCGCTCCATGCAGAGAATTTGAGACCTATCTCCCTTACTTCGTGCCTCGGGAAGGTCGCCGAACATGCTATTCACAACAGAATTGCTGAGCACATTGAAGAAAACAGCCTATTCCGCCACAATCTCATAGGCTTCCGAAAATCGCTCTCAACGCAAGACGCAATGCTCCTCATCAGGAGCGCCGTCATTGACAATAAATCCAGAGACGTAAAAGGCATCCTGGCGCTCGACCTAACCAAGGCCTTCGACACGGTCAGGCACGAACACATCCTCAACGAAATCTCCACTTTAGATCTCGGAGTAAATTTCCACAACCATGTACGATCGTTTTTGGCTGACCGAACGGCCACCATAAACATTGGACAAATCAGAAGCCGAAAGCACAAGCTAGGCAACATCGGCACCCCGCAAGGGTCAGTGCTTTCGCCGCTTCTTTTCAACATCGCTATGCACGATCTGTCCAACCAACTCTCAAGAGTCCAGGGGGTAGGACACGCGATTTACGCGGACGACATTACCATTTGGTCTGCCAGCGGCCCACTAGGCGCTCTGGAGCAGAACCTGCAGCAAGCGCTGGACACCACAGAAGCTTTTCTTAAAAATACGGGACTGAAGCTGTCTCCCAGCAAATCAGAGCTCCTTCTGTGCAAACGCGGCCCCAGGAAGGGACAGCCCCTTAGCTGCCTCCCCGTTCACCTAAGTACCAGGGACGGAGGCGGTATCCCCAGGTGTAACACAATCAAGGTCCTCGGTATGGTCATTGGGGCTTACAGCGGTGACAACGTGGAGGCACTCAAACGCATAGAAAAGAGTGTCCTCAACTTCACCAGGGTTATATCACGGGTCGCCAACAGAAGGGACGGCCTGAAAGAAGACAACCTCATGAAAGCATTTCACGCCTTTCTCATCAGCCAAGTAACGTACGCCGCCCCTTTCCTCAACTGGAAGAAGACAGAGCTCAATAAAATCGATACACTAATTAGAACAGGATTGAAAAGGGTCCTGAGCCTCCCTCGAAATACTAGTACGGAACGACTCCTCCAATTGGGCCTGCACAATACAGCTACCGAACTGTTTGAGGCACAGCGGCACGCCCAAATTAGTCGGCTCTCGCTCTCAAGGGCGGGCAACGAGATCTTGTTGGAAGCCGGCATTCAGCCCCTCTTCATGCCGCCAGAGAAGTCACAACTTTGCAAAAACGCCACGCAAGCGATAACTGTTGATCCGATTCCCAGAAACATACACCCGACCCACAACGAAGGACGGATAAAAGCGAGAGCCTAGGCCATACTCGCCAAGATCATGCGCAACGAAACGCAAGTCCTCTTTGTTGACGCTGCAAGATATTGGAATCGAGGCGCTTACGCCGTCTCCGTGGTGGACGCCCATGGCTCGCTCGTCAACGCAGCCACGGTAGTTACCAACTTCACCCACGAAGCAGAAGAAATGCCCATTGCGGTGGCCCTTCAAAGCTGCACGGGAGCCTCTATCATTTACTCGGACTCCAGAACAGCCATAAGAACTTTTTCGGCTGCCCTCGTCTCTTCGAAGGCAGCTACAGTTGTCAACAAGCTCTTCTACCAAGAAAGGGGCGAAGATAATTTCCCGTCCTCACACATTACATGGTTCCCGGCTCACATGGGAAACATTTCCGGATCTTCTTCCTGCAACCCAAACGAGCGGGCACACCAACTGGCGCGAGAGCTCACTTTCCGCGCCTGCGGTCCACCCCCTCGCTTCAATGCAGCCTGCAGGAACCTCGATAACAAAGACCCGCTCGTGTCATACCACGAACTCACCTCTCATCATAGGTTAGGACGTCGAACTTTTCCTCCTCCTCACACAAAGCTCAACAGAGCACAAGCAATCACTTACAGACAGTTGCAGACTCGAACATACATAACACCGACGACACTAAGCAGGAGCAATCCTGACTTTCCTACTGTATGCTCACACTGTGGCCACGAATACAACAATTTCGAGCACATGCTCTGGCTGTGCCCTGCCAACGCGGGTACAGATTTTTCTGACCAGTCGTCATGGGACTCAGCGCTTCAAAGCACAGAGCTCATAGCTCAGCTCAAGGCTGTCCAGAGGGCCCGGGCCGTCGCCGAAGGACTCTGTCTACCGGCCCCGACCTGGGTGGAGCCGCCGGACTGATTGACGGGGCCTTCGGCACCGCTTTCTTTCACCTCAGGACCTGAATAAAGTTCGTACTCACTCACTCACCGTTATGTCCGCGCTCATGTTACGGAGCGTACGAAAGTCACTCGAGCTCAAGGGACGCCGCTAAACGAACAAACAGAAGATGAGCGCGAACTATCAAGTGTCACAGCTCGACACTTGAAGCACTCTAGTTTCCTTCGCTGCTTTGGCCGCCTTTGCAACAGGAGCGCTGTTCAAACTGAGAGTATCCATTGGCGAGCCTCACTTCGTATAGCATTAGTTTCTTGCTATCGCATTCATTGCTTCGCCCTTGCGGCGAAGCTGTGACTTTTCTAACTACGACACACGGCCAACCTCGAGTATCACAGCTCTGCTGTAAAAACATTATGCTAGTCTTAGTCAAGTGGCTGTGATAGTATTGGTTCGCATTGTACATGCCGCTTATTTACAACCAATTTAGGAAAAGCCAAACTCCATTGCAGATGTTTTTTTTTACAGACATTGCATAAAAAATAAGTTGAGCGGGGCTAGTGATTTTCGTTCCGGTAATTAACGCATAGACAGCAGTAGTTTATTTATACAAGCTTCATTCTGTAAGCAACAAAATAAACATTTGGCAAGAGATTTCTAAAAGTTACAAAGTGATTGTTAATTTTATCCGAAAAGCTTTCCTTTCGTTAGTACCCATCGTTCTTAAGAGGTCTACTACCTTCGCTAATGATATGTTCAGTGTGTGGACTGGGTATTTTTTTTAAGTGCGGAGCACTTTGCTTGTTTAGAAAGGGCAGCGCAATAACACAAGGACGAAAGAACAGGTTAGACGTCACGGGCGTTACTTTGTTCCTTCGTCCTTGTGTCCTTGCGCTGCCCTTTCTAAACAAGTATCATTCACCAACTAGCCCGAACCGAAATACTGCTCTGGTTTTTGCGCACAAAGTTTCCCATCAGCTATGCACCATCTCGCCGAATTTCAAGTTTTGTTAAACTGCTCGGATCACTTTAGAGGTCCGTGCTGTCGTCTCATGAGGTCACTTGACGTCACGCTGAAAGTACTAAAGTAGGTCAAAAGAGGGCGCTACAAGTCAAATCAATCCCGAATAGGTTAAGAGAGGGCGCCACTGCATCACGAATGAAGCCTTCCTTTCCTGCCATGGACGCCGAGCAGGGTGCATGTTTGGAAGGCCAGCATGCACTTGCAGGTGAACGGCAGCGTCGCCGAAGGGCTAAGCCGTCTGTCCGAGCCAGCGAAGCGACAGGGAAATGCTAGCCCCGGAATTTGGACACATATCTACGGAAGAGAGCAGCGGAGGTGAAACGCTAGCTGATGCGAGGTAACCCTCAGTTTCGGAAGACTCAGACGCAAGCCTAGCGCCAACAAACACAAGAAAACCCGCAGCTAAAGACTGAGCACTGCTGCCTGACCGCTTCGCATGAAATTGATTCCCAATATGCGTGGGATCTGCTGAATTTTCTTCTTTCATAATGAGGGCCCGCGCGAGGGCCGTCAGGTTTAACCTGATGGTCCCCGAGTGGGCCTAGCCAGGTGACGTGGAGTTTGCTCGCGTCTACTGTGGACCGAATAAAGTTGTTTCACTCACTCATAAAGAATGTCAGCGTAAAACATTGCTGTGTGTACGCACCAGTTTTCTTTTACAACATGCTTTGCTGCCGTGCACTCGTGTAGTGCGGTGCAGCATACGAAACGTATTGCGGTGAAGCGTGTTTCTTGTATAGTGAAGCATACAACAGCTTTGTCCTTCAGTGGTATTCCGTCTCAGTTTCTGAGGCATAATACCACCTGTTCGCTCGTATACGACGGCTACAGCTAAACACACTCGCTCGATTCGTCGTTCGTGTTTGGCGCAAAAGCGTTTCGCGGGCCGCTGGCTCTTCTCAGGCTTCATCTTCTTCCTCGTGGTGGAAAACTCCTCGCCGCCGCAGCCGTGTTATGAAAAGCGTTGAACGATGCCTGCGGCGACGGGCGCGCTTTTGCCGCATCGCCTCGCTGTCTTCAGGAGAAACAAAAGTAAAAGGGCCGAGAAGAGCTTCAGCTTTCCACGGCCAAAAGTAAACAGCGATTCCGCACCATTTCTCAGAGCCCATGGCGGACAGACAATAGACGGCGGCGAAGCGCCAGGGTCCTCTGGAGCGGTGGCAGAGAAAATTCCGATAGAGAAAGCAATCTTCACTTTCGAAATGTGACTGAGCCACTCGGAATACCAAATATTTGGGGAGAAGGCCAGTGGTCTATGAAGGAACTTCGGTCGTTTTCGAATGAGATTTTCATATTGATCTAACGTTGCGGCCTAACCATCCAAAGCAACGTACAAAAGGCAACTAAGGGCACATACAGGGAACCAGGGCTTGAAATTCTCTACCAAGTGGATTCTTTCAAATAGAAGTGAAATTACAGTTCTGAATTTAATTCCGTGGGTTAACCGAAGGCCCGTGAGTTCGAGTCATCAATAAACTAACAAAAAAGACAGCAGACTTCTGCCACATTTGCGTAATTGCAGCACCACTTACAGCGAACCCGTTTCTCTCGGTGAGCTGCAATAGGAACTTAAGCTGTGCGCAATGAAATCGATTATAAGCGTTATCCGTGCATGAATGGCCCGTTTCAAAACTTACGTGCACATAATATTTTTGAACACTTATTGAGAATGGCGTAAGATTTTGTAAGACAGTAATTCATTTACAGGCGCTTTATTTTGCCACAACACCGGCCATATTGTCCCCTTTGCCTCATTTTTTTTTCTTTTTACTAGCATTAATATTGCATTCCAACATTCATTCCAAGGCAGCGAGATAAAGTCGGCGTTGTTCGTAAAACGCAATTATAGCACGACGAGTCGCTGTGTGTGTGTGTGTGTGTGTGTGTGTGTGTGTGTGTGTGTGTGTGTGTGTGTGTGTGTGTGTGTGTGTGTGTGTGTGTGTGTGTGTGTGTGTGTGGTGTGTGCGTGTGTGCGTGTGTGCGTGTGTGCGTGAGTGAGTGAGTGAGTGAGTGAGTGAGTGAGTGAGTGAGTGAGTGAGTGAGTGAGTGAGTGAGTGAGTGAGTGAGTGAGTGAGTGAGTGAGTGAGTGAGTGAGTGAGTGAGTGAGCGTGCGTGCGTGCGTGCGTGTCGGTCTCTGTCATGAAGAGCACTGTTTATCGCCATACCTATTGTTCGTTCAGTAATGCATTTCGAGAAAATTCAAAGACCCAGCATTGTCAACGCTCGTCTGCGATTCACATAACCAGCTTGCAGAACCACGCGCCCGAATTCTCCGAGTGGCCAAACAATAGGGACACCCCATTTGGTGCGCCACTTATCTTTCTATTACCGCAAACACCACTAAACGCCTGGTCTGGCCGACAGTACCCTGCACGAACCACTCGTGGAACAATCGCTGAGTCTAGTTATCTGCAGTTCCGCATTAATGCAGTGTCCAAAGGAGTTCCTATTGTCCGACAGGAACAATCGTGCACACTCCCTTTGGAGTGCATCTTGCTTGAACACTTTCCGCCTTCCATTGACTACACAGAAATACCACATCGTTGCGTAAAAAAAGAAACTGGAACTTAAGAAGAAGTTGCGCACCAGGCACGTGCGCCTCGCGAAACTTCTTTCTACTATTAAAGGGGTACTGACACGAAAATTTTCGGGCTTTTTTTTTTTGCGTCAAATGAAAGGCCTTGCCCTCAAGAGCCTAGAAAATGCGCTGTTAAGCGTGAGTGCCCCCTGAAAATTTCATTACAATATGTTTCGAAAAGCTAGTTTCGGTTCGTACTACACCTTGACGTCATGATACGGTATGAGTTTCACGTCACGTGCTCACGCAAGATATCGTGACGTTTCCACGGCAGCTCCGCTCCGTAGCTCCGTTGGTGACACGCAAGCGGCCACTTTGTATGTTTCCGTGCCTGACGTCATCGCAACTAGCCATATATGAGCGTGAAGTCACCTGAATTGATACTCCAGCCTGATGTCACGCTATTGTCGACGTCAGTAGGTGCGCAAGGCGAAAATTGGCTTTAATTGTGCAATAAAATATATTATAAGCATTTGCTTAGCTTCACACTTCCTCCAAGCTGTCCCTGTATACTATAGGAAATTTGCCTGGCGGAGTAAAGTCAGCTTCGAAAAGTGATGTTGGCACCCTTTTAACGATAAAGTAACATGAAACGACGCCCCACAACAGCCGCCTTCGCATCTGCGCCTTCACGGTGAAGTTAGTGTCTCCTCCGAAGATAATTTTTTTTAGAATATGCCACTCTAAAGAAGACAACGTTCTCGAAAACTTACAGAGAAACGGTATTAAGAAAGTGTGTTTCAATGCTACCTAATGTATTCAGAAGACAGAGTTATGCAGAACAATTCGACATAGTCCTTGTTGTTCTTTGTGCGACTTTCATTTTTTGAACTTAATGAACACCTTTAGAGGCACTTAAAGCACCGTTCAGGCGAATCAGTTGTTAGTCTAGAACATCCTATAGGTATACTACATGCTTTAAATATAAGTTTTGTCTGGGGTCCATGTCCCAAAAGCAGGATCTTATATGAAGCAAGACGGGGTGAATTAATTGTCGGCTTATGGTTTTCTAAACGAGCTATCAGCTTACGGTTTTCTAAACAAGCATGCGAGCGTATGTCTTTTTGTTTTTGTTTTCGCGCCATTGAAATGGAGCCACCGCAGCTGGTGTCGAACCCGTGAGCTCGTGTTCAACAGATCAACGTAATAGCCACTGGCTAAGAGTGGTGGGTGCGGCCGCGGCGGCTGCATTTTCGATGGTGGCGACAATGTTTGAGGCCCATGTACTTAGATTTAGATGCACGTTAACGAACCCGAAGTGGTCGAAATTTCCGGAGCCCTCCACTACGGCGTCCCTCACAATCATATCGTGGTTTTAGGACGTTAAACCCCAGATATTATTAAGAGTGGCGGGTGCCACAACCACCGCCATGCTTGCTTATTTATTTATTTATTTATTTATTTATTTATTTATTTATTTATTTATTTATTTATTTATTTATTTATTTATTTATTTATTTATGTCGCGCGATCGCGCCATACCATGCCTGGCATTATTTATGGTTAATCTATTCTAAATGATACGTGACTCGTAGGAGAACCGGAACAAAGTGCGGAATACAGAGCGTTTCTTAGTCGCTTTCTTTTTTTCACAATGACCTTCACCTTCCATAATTAGTCTATCTTTATTTTTTATTTATTTATACAAGTACCTGCAGCGCCACGAGGGCATTATTGCAGGGGGGCAACTCGAGAAGAAATATTCACATAACAAAATATACGTATACACAAATACAAATATGAAAATATCAGCTAATTACAAAGCGGTGTATGCAGCATGGAAAAGTGGCAACACATAATTCAGGCAAAATCTCACCAAGAAAAGAAAAGAAAAAAAAGACTGCAATAGCAAAGGAGACAGGTAGTTTATAGCTCACGGGAGATTAGGATGTAAAAACGAATGGAACTGTGGTAATGTTTTACAATCAGATATACCCTTAGGAAGTTCGTTCCAGTGCATGGAGGTGTGCGGAAAAAATGAACATTGAAACACATTCATGCGCATGTGTTTCAAGTACATCACACTCATGATCACAACGCGTAGAGATGAAGTGAGGGGGGAGGGAGGGGGAATGTACAAGTTTTTATTAATTCCATTTATATTTCAATTCCAATATTAATTATTCCTTCTTTGAAGTACTTAAATAAATTGATCTGGTTACTTATTATAGCGTCTTCTAGTATATGTCTACCCGTTAGGAGAAGGTGGTTAAATATTTCAATTTGAATTTTGAATTTGAATTTATTGCCATAAAACAATTTACAAAAATGCAATATTGTGAGAAACGCATCTGAATCCCTATCCTAAGGCTAGTTGGAATACATTCAAAAGTAATAAAAGGGCACGTCACATATTAAAAAGGTATAAAAAAACAAATGTTTTACTAACGGTATAACAATTAGAAAACTACTTATAACATTATGTATGTGCAGAGTTTGTTAACTGATCATACGTATGCACAGAAATAAAGAGGAAAAAGAGAACAAAGATATTTAAGATGGCATATAACAAGGGCATATCAAACAGCAAAGTAATAAATGTACATACGAAAATAGTTTAGTGACATTAGGACACTTTGAAAACTAATTATGGCATATTATGTACCTAGAGATCATAACAATAACATATAAGGACAGAAAGAAAATATGGGGCTGCAATAATTATTTTTGTACTGAACGGTGACACTGTAGTATCCCTTCTGAATGTCTTTTGTAGCTGTTTTAGGCCTGTACTCACCAAAAACGTCTTACGCCATAGAATTTCTTGTAAGAGCAAATCTCAACCAATCCGGATGCCGGACATATCATTGGCAAAGACAGACATCCAATAGCAAAAAACTACAGGGAAAACATTCATGAATTCTTCTCCTGATATGCGTAGGAATAAGAAGAAAAAAACGAGCAAAACAAAGAATGCGAACAATTATGATAAGATGCAGGTCCGAGATTTTGTACTACATATACTGCGCGGGAAAAAGTGAAAAGAGAAATATAGAAATCGAAAGACTAGGCCCCACGAGAGTAAAAATGGAATTTCTGCACACATTGGGAAATGGTACATTGCTCTGAATACACTTGAGTGAACATTGCAAAACAAATCTGAAATTCTATTCCGCAGGACAAGGCTCATTTGACTTGCCAATGAAAGAAACTCCAGGTGCAGCGCACATGTTCTCGGATGATATGCGAACATGTTACGTGTCATTGTTGTTTTATTTTCAGGATACTTTGTCTTTACCAATATGTTTGAACATACGTTTTATAGATTGTATAGGTATTTTTTATCAGTACGAAATTCGAGCCGAGAGTCATCGGTTGCCTTTTTTTATTTCTTTTATGTCCGCGGGGCTCTTATTTTACATTTCCCGATTTCACAGTCCAAATACGCGTCAACTTGATGACTTGTGAACTCTCCTACTTTCCCTTGCTTCCGTCTCTGCCTTCACCCAGTTCGATCTCCTTGACGCAGCCTGTGAGTGGGCGTCTTCGTGATTCTTTCATGTCGAGTGGCGTCGCCTTCAGATGGCTTCCATTACTGGCTTCCTTACAATGCATGATGGCTTCCTACAGCGCATGAGCGCCTGCTGTGCCTGTCTGTCGAAACCCTCATGATACGGCTGGCAGCCGACACGTGCCCCAACTATCGCAGCAAATCTCTCAGAATGCAGTAAGCAAACACTTCCGTGCGCCCGGGAACGAAGGAAGCCGTGCTTGTCGACGTGTCATGCCTCTTTCGTCAAAACAGCAACGCAGACAGATTGCCAGCTGGCGTGCTGAATCATTGTTGTCTCTTCTTTTTCTTCAAGCGAAGCTTGTTGTTAGTTACAGATTTCGCTGGCGGCATTGTCTTATACCCGTGCCACACGCTCAGAGAAAATGACATTCAGTAGGGAAGGCATTCAGTTCCCGAATGACATTTTTTTTCGGCGGAGCTGCTACACGTCCAAACTGAATGACATTCCACTTGATGATGTTGATCGCAGCATCTTCTGCAGTGAGCAATTGTTGAGTAGTAATAAAAAAATAAACATGCGTTTACAAGCTTCATATACCTCCGAGAATAATTAAATGTAGAAATAACCATATCACGCTGCCGTAAGCTTTGGTTCATTGTTTTGTTTCACGACGTTGCAGCCGACCGTAGCAACCTAAGCCAACGATAGTCAGATCCACAGCGTAAAAAGAAAATGGCGACTGTCGCAACCAAAATACAGCGTTTGAAGCGCTTGTTTAAGTGATTAGTGTAAATGAAAGACGTGAAAACTTTATTTTCAGCCGAATGGGATGTCGTTTTATACAATTTAGGTATATCGCACTTCGGCAGCTGTGCCGTCGAGAGTATGCATTTCTCAGTCGAATGAGTTCTCGCGATGGCAGTAGGCGACGAATGGCATTTGGGCGAATGCCATTTCGCTCCTCCGTGTGGCACCGCGCGAATGGCAATAAATCTGAAGGCATTAGGAAGTAAATGCCATTTTCTGTGCCCGTGTGCCGCGGGTAAACCCGCCGCCGGCGAGCGCGAAGAAATGCTACCCTCGAAAGTGTGCCTGTCACCTGCGTTGTTGTATGCGCCGTTTTCCAGTAATTGATACTCTCTCAGTCATGCGCTTGTCAGCGATCAGCAGTATCTAATATGGTAGGCTGATCCTTTATCGAGGTGACTTGTCATTTCACGTTGCCACATCTCGTTGTTGCCTGGATATGAACGCATGATCGACGTTGCTGCCTGTAGAAAACTTAAGTGTTGCTCTTGAGCACGTGGATGAAGGTCCAATATTCTGCATGGAGGAAATAAAAAGCTAGGAGGGAACATTGCGCAATGCGACAGAAAGAAAGAAAGAAAGAAAGAAAGAAAGAAAGAAAGAAAGAAAGAAAGAAAGAAAGAAAGAAAGAAAGAAAGAAAGAAAGAAAGAAAGAAAGAAAGAAATACATGGAGAAAGAAAGATATAAAGAAAGAAATAAAGAGAGAAATGAAGAAAGAAAGAAAGAAAGAAAGAAAGAAAGAAAGAAAGAAAGAAAGAAAGAAAGAAAGAAAGAAAGAAAGAAAGAAAGAAAGAAAGAAAGAAAGAAAGAAAGAAAGAAAGAAAGAAAGAAAGAAACCATTTCCCCGGTATGGGAAGGGCTCCTGAAGATTTTTCTCTTTTTCTTTCTTTTTTTTTGTTCTTTGCGGAGATAAATCCACCACTGCGAGCCAGCATTAAGCGATGACTGTAGTGCTTGTTACCAGGTCAAAAATAGACAACAGTCCCTGTGACGTTAAAACAAAAGAAAGCTTAAATGCGCTAGTAACAACCAAGAATGCCACTGTCTTCAAGAAAAATGTTCAATGTTTTTAAAGCGCACTTCTGCAAACCTCTTGTTGGCTACAGGCCCAAAATTTTTCTTAAACTTGACGGCCTGCTGTCTAATGCCTCTGTTTTTTTTTTCGGAGTTAACATCTGTGAATCAGCGAGCTTTGAGCAATGACATCAAGCGAGGAAGCGGAGAGCGCGCTTTTCTGTCAGCGAAGAATGCGTTGGGCGGCCATTGTCTTGGTCTTGGAACCCTCGTTGAGTTATGGTCCCTAGGGACCCTAGTTGTCACTAGGGACCCTAGTTGAGTGTAACAGTCTTCCGACGTGACGTGACAAGCGGCTGAGATTGCTTGCTTTTGTCGTCATCTGGGGGATACTGGCTTGGCTATGCGGTAAAAAATGCCAATTGTGCTTAATTAAAGTACTGACGGCGCACTAATGTATAATGCGGCGAAGATGTTTCTATCTTCCTAATCAGTCATAATATCGATCGTTATTCTGAAGTTAATGCAGAATTTTCCACCAGCGACAATTACGTTCACTGGAGAGAATGTATGTATACTATTTCGCGTACTATAATTTTCCAAGTCATGACGTATGCTATTTGAAAGACTGGCTTCTTCCTGCACTGTCATATTTTTCTGGTTGAACATTTATTGTGGTTACGCCAGTTCGCGTTTTTTTTTTAACAGCGAGGCTGTTAAAGCTGGCAGTAAGACGTCCGTTAACAAAACACTCCTGCTGCGCCGTTCCCACAGCAACCGCCCCAGCTGCGCGCCACCCGCGCTAAAAATAGCCAAACCGATGTCACCACCGAGCCATCGCCATAGCAACCACCACAGTTTCTTACACCGCGGCTCAGGGACAGCGATTTCAACACATTCAGAGTGGCAAGCTTTGCGCGTATTCGGTATCCTGCCCTCGGCGTCTCTTGGCTGCCGCTCCTTCGGCCAAGCACGCTGAATCCAATCGCCGCCGGCGTTGTGATTCCCGTGCTGCAGCACGACGAGCTAAGAATCAACCAGCTTCGATGTGACAAACTTTGTGCAACTTAGTGCAAACTTCCCGCACTTTTGTTGTTGTTGTTGTTGTTCTCGCGTTACGCTCCGCGACTTATGGGGCGTATACACGCGTCCTATGCGTCAGAGAAAAAGTAACTGACACCATTTTCTTGCATGAATACATCCCTATTTCGTTGTGTGGATCAATACCTCAAATGAGCTTGCACGAAGAATGCAAATTCAAAAGGCCGGAAACGACGCATAAGTCCACCATCAACGAAAGTGCAACTTGACATCAAGAGAAGTATCTAGCAATGTTTTCTTTTAACAACTATTATACAGGCATGGTACCTTCTATCAACTTTTCCAGTTGATCATAGAACGGTGCCTGAAAAACGTGAGATTCCCGTGAGATATAAGTGCTGCCGACTCTCCAACAACAACTCTTTGAAAGTGTCGCTTCGTGCGAGTCATTACAAAGATGTGGAGCGCGAATGCCGCTGCTCAGACTTATGTCGTCCATTTTCCCTTCCTTTTGTGTTCTTTTTTTTATTTTTATTCTTCGGTCTGTGTATTCAAAACTTTCCAAGGCTGATGGCTGTCGTAACGTTTCGGTCAGCGATGGACATAACTACTTAAAAGAATTTGTACTATGTCAGAGAGGCGCAGAATAAATCGATTACAAGAATATAATAGCAATCTTCAACGATTCCTTCTGTATGAACTCATTTACTGTGACAGCAGCATTCCATTACAGTGAACTGCCATCATGTCGGTTTGTTTGTTTGTTTGTTTGTTTGTTTGTTTGTTTGTTGTTTGTTTGTTTGTTTGTTTGTTTGTTTGTTCCTATGAAAACGGGGCATGTCCATTACGGAGTAATGACGAAGTATCCAGCAGTTATCTAATGGTTTAAGAGAAAGAAGAGGAAAGAAGGGGGTGAGAGAGGGCTTTGGAAGAATAATGTTGCAATATAAAGTAAGTGCGCTTGGCGCACACAGTAAGTTCCCGCCATTTCATAAGTTTCTGCGCTGACGCCTTCTTTTTTCAGCCTCCGCGAACTGTTTTTCAAGACCATGACGTGGGGTTTCTTCATCTCGGAGGATGTACTTTAAACCGCCATATATCGGCTGCTTTGATGACGAGCAATTCCCTGCGCAAGCGTTTTGATTTCTTGCCGGATGCCTCCCCAAGACTTCCAGAAGTCCCAAATATTTCGATTGAAACCTCAGTTTAGTTCCCTTTTTTAACAGTGACAAAAGAATGTCTGACCGTGTTCCACGTCTTTTTTCAAAGCAGAATTTTATTGCTAATTCCCTTACATTGCATCTATCTATCTATCATCTATCTATCTATCTATCTATATGTGTGTTTATCAGACCATTTTTTTGTACACACACACACACACACACACACACACACACACACACACACACACACACACATATATATATATATATATATATATATATATATATATATATATATATAAAGAGAGAGAGAGAGAGAGAGTGAGAGAGCCCCGTGTCTACACGATGTCATGAACAAGTTACCAGCGCTTTAACTTGGGAACCGTCTTTTTAAGGGTCCTAAGCGAGTGAAATTACTCTGCAACTCAATGCTATGTCTTTCACAAAAGTGCTGACCTTCGCAAAAGTGTGCGCTGCATTGAGACCTAAATGTCGGTCAAGCTGGAACGCACAAGAGTGCACGTATTGCCGAAAGAAAAGTAAAACACTCAAGCCACAAACACGGCTCGCACAGCGTGGAATTCGGCCTGCCTCCTTTCCTCGTCGTCATCATCGAGTGCACAAACTATGGCACCAACAGCAAGAGAGCGTCGGTCGATGAATTCCTCGCCGCGACAGAGCACAACGCCACAATGCTGAAGTATACGGGCCCGAGGGCACAACGGGTAATATTGCTATCTTTATTTTTCTCCTCCCCGATATCGCTTGCGGCGTCAAGTAAACAACGGAAGCACTGGGGGCGTTAGAATCACTGCTGCAGAGACAAGACCCTCGAGACCACAGTTGCAATTCCGGCTTGGCCTTGGTCTCGCATGAGCGATCGAATCATACAAGTTCGCAGTGTCCCCAGAGTCCACACATGCCGTGCTGCGATTGCAGCGTTGATCTCTAAACGCGTCAATAGCAAAACGTCACGGAGCCACGTCTTTACTTCGGTAATTTTCTTGCCATAGACTTCGAATAAAACTGGGGTATTGGTCACATAACTACAGTCACACCAGACTATAACGAACTCGGGTAAATCGAATTATGCTTTATATCGAACTATTTTTGAACGCGACAACGCTTTAGCGTTATTGCATAGGAAAATTTACGACTGCGTCGAGAAAAAATAGCCGGAACACTCGGTATATCGAACATCGTGTACTGCGAAACGCCCCGAGAAGTAGGCTTTTCCTCACGGAAGAAGACTTTCCCGCAAGCATTTTGGTGAGTGACGGGTGTGATTAGGAGGTCGCTGCGCAAAGGGAATAGAAGCTATCGATTGCAATCGCGTGCACCGAAGCTACGGCAAATTCTTTTAAAATGTTTGACATAGAATTATATGATACATGGAACAAATTCCAGCGTTTCTTTTTTTATCGAGTTTGATATGTGCTGGTTAGACTACTTTTAGTGTCTATGTTTTCGTGAAAAACAAAACTATGTTGGTCTTTACGAAGTGCTATCTTTCAGAATGACCAATGTTATTTTCAAGCAGCTGTGTGCGCTTTCCTTGTATCACGCACATTGTATTAATTAATTAATTAATTATTAATTAATTAATAATGGCCTTTCTTAATTACTATGTTTAAAACTATCTGTGCTGTGAGTGTTGATACATTTTGGTGTCTTTTTCTTTTTTTAATTTTTTTGTATTATAGTATCGATACTTCTAATGCTCCAGAGAGGTAAAGGCCTCAAGAAGGAGTATTACGCCCTCGTTTCCCCTTACATTTCAGGCACTCTTTGTGTTTGTTTTGCCCGAATGATATTTCCTTAATTTTAATAATCGGCTTCATCGAATGACTGGTTCATTTATTGGTTTGGACCTTGTTTACTGCTGAAATAAGGAGGAGGTACTTGATATCGATAAAAACGTTTTCTCGCAAGTCATTGTTATTCTTCTTTATTTGATACTAAACAGACATATTTAAAATGGACGAACAGAGAAATGGAGATGGAACGTGGCATCCGTGATTACCTCCGGCAGCGCGGCGTGCCGCCGTAGCTAATCGTGGAGGCCCCCGATGGAGCAAGCTGAAAACTGCCTCCGGTAGGGGCACGATGCCTGCCTACATCATCAGGGGCCAAAGTCACACAACTTTTCTTTCGTAAATGCTTCTTTTTGCCATTAATCGGCCGGCTTCCCTAATTATATGCCCCGCGTCAGGATTGGCTGATATATCGTCTTACCAGTATTTTTAGCGTAAGGAATTTACGAGAATACGGGCCCCGGGTGACACAGACCATGCAAACGCCGGAATTGGTTTTCGAGGTGAGCCTCGCAGTGACATTGTGCTTAGCAAGGGCGAGGAAATGGCGATGTATACAGCCTTCCTTCCTATGCAACGGCATCAAAAAGAGAACAAAAGCAAAAAGATGGTTGATCCCTCCGTCATGGGAATCGGAATAACACGAAAGTAAAGCGTGCCCTTACAGAAGTAACTGAATGTTTACTGTACATTGATATAAGAGAGTTTGCACAATGTATATTGATGTCTGCCAGCAATAGCACCGTTTAACGTGGATGCACCCACTTTGATTATTGGTGGTACATATCCATCCCGACGACTAACGTCCATGTTAAATGATTACACAAAACCTTGTGGTAGCTGTAGTAGTTAACGGTGAAAGCGTAATCAGAGAGCGAGGTGTGATAGCCAGAAGAGCGTCGCATATTGGACGCAGAACTTGGTCGCCATCCCGCGGCATGTTAAAATGTGATTGAACACCACGGCCGGACTAGAGGGAAACGCAAAGCGCGTCGTGCCGCCCCCCGGCCGCGATTTTTCTCCGGGCGAGCCCGTGAGCGGGGAACGCGGTGTTACAGCCAGGTGAGGCAGGCGCGCGTCGCAGAGCTATTTTTGGTTTCGATTAGCGTGATGCTGTGAGCGAGGCCGACGCTTTTACGACGCTTTAAAGTCCCTCTATTTTTCAAAAGTAGCGAAAGGTCTTGATCCAGCCGCCGCGCCCTACGATAGGTCGGTTGGCGACACGTGACCTTTTCGCCTTCGCGCCCCGCCCAAAGGGTCCAGCGGCGGCAGCGCTGTGCCGGCGATAGGTACGGATCACTGTGTTTTCAAGCGTGGAGTGGGGCGATTTTAGCACGTAGAGAGTACTTCACGCAACTCTGTCGCACTGTTGTTGCAAACTAGAAGCGTTTATGTACCTGAAGTTGAGTGGACGCAGGAATTCCGCGTTTGAATTTAATGTTTGGAGCGTGACGTGCTAGCATGTCGAGTCTCTGCCTTCGGTTGCCTCCCCGCGCGGAGGAGAGAAAAAAGCTTTTTTTTTTCGTTCCTCGCGGTGACAAGAATATATGCTGAAGGAAGGCCCAACAAAATCAGTCGCAAGAAATTTGTGCCCACAGAAAACACCCGGATATGCGAAGTAAGTGATTTTGTAATGGTTATAACATCAAGCAGCCTTTCGCCTGGCCGGCGTGCTTTTGTTCGTGCATATGCATGAGCATTATCTCAGCAACGCTATTATTTCTTCGGCATTCTTTATGCCGTAGATTTGTGCGCACTAGTCAATGGGGACCCTTACAAAAAAACTTACAGCCAATCTGCAGAAATTCTACAGACCACGAGTCACCCCTGATTCGGAATGCGGAAAGAAAAGTGAAAGACTTTCTGTCACCCCTTGTCACCTCCCAGTAGGCAATTGGAACACCCTTTCTGCAGAAACCTCTTAGAGTATAAAGAAAATAAGCTTAGTTAAAATACCGTGTAACCGTGGGAAGACTTCCGAACACTGACAAACACAGTCAAACCAATAATAGCGCGTACTTTGCGCTACGCAATACAAGAGCGCTAGGTGCCCGATGATGTTTCCGAAAGTACCAGTACGCTGACTACCTGCCTATTTTATTCGAGCTAGAAAACAAGCACTTTTAACTCACCCAAACACCACCTGTTCTTCAAGTTACGCTGAATGTCAAAATATGCAAAGAAAAAAAAATGCCCTGCATGACTGCTGCTGTGGGGAACCCGCTTGGAACCTGCTTCGGAAACGCACGCGTTTTATTTCAATATTTAACGTGCTCCGTGCTCGTTAACGTTATTTTCCCTGTAGTTTGATAACTGATGAGTATCTTAAGCCACAAATATTAATAATTTAGCGGTTCACGCGAGCACCGAGTTCGGTTTCAGGCGCCAGCAATATGCACAGGAGCGAGCGGCGCGTCGTCTGCTATCGCTGCTCCTTGGACCCCTCGAGAGGGCGCGCGTGTAGTTGTCGCTACCTTTATAAATATAGGGACCTTACGACGCTTGGGGTAAGGTCGCCACCTCGCGGTGTGTTAAGGCATTGACAAAATTGAACTTCTATTGAAAACACGCCGAATAGGACGGACGTGTAACGCGTTGCAGGTGCTAATGGCGGAGGCCACAGTAATGACGAATTACTTTATTTTGCCGCTCCCAGAGGGCAACGCCACCCCGCCGACCGGGAGAGTGGTAGATATAAAAGGCGCGTTTGTAAAGCCCTCTAGAGTCTGTGACCGTGGCGCAGTGGATAGCGTGCCCGGCATTTGTTGTTGCGAACCGAGCGGTCGTGGGTTCGATGCCCGTTGACGGAACCTTTTTTTCTTTGGCATCTGATCGTGTAAATTTTTTCGACGTCATTTCCGTGACGGAAATACGTCACTGAAGTCTTGGTGGACCCCGGCATAAAACACTTTCGTGTTAAAATCAGCAGGTTTGTATACAGATTAGGACGTTAGAAACGTCTCGATTTTCTACCTTTGTTCGAGTGTGCAGATTCCGAGTGTGCCGACGCCTTTTTCTACTCTGTCTTAAATTTTTTCCTCGATGGTACGCGTCTTTTTTTTTGGTTTTTTAGTAAGAAAGTAAGACTGCATACAAGGAATTCCATGCTACGGCAGCTGGTGCCTCTGTCGACGTTCGTACTGTACGTTTACCAAGTCTCGTTTCCGTTAGAAATGGTATGGGAAAGGGCTGGACAAAGCACGACACACATAGACGCTTCACCCTGTTTTTCCACAAACCTGCCTCTGTTGTCGCAATCCATCCGATTCTGGCGTTTGTCGAAACACTGCTTGGGCCGCAATAATTCGTCGCGCTTCTTTTTCTTCAAGCCCGTTTTTAAGCCGTCAGGACCTACAACTTCCGGCGTGGCGCTCTGCATACAAAGCGATGTTGTATAAAACATCTTTTATAGTTACATATCCCAATGTAACTCGACATGTGTAAAAAAAAGCTGAATATAAAGTAGTCGTGTTTTTTTTTTTTTTTTTAATCGGTTCTGCTTCTCCACTTTGCCGCCGTATACGACCATGCTGCACGCAACTTTTGAATACTTTACGAATTCTACATTGCCGACGCCTGTGCAGTTGTGTTCTTTAATGCATTCCTAGGCACTTCGTGGCTTCGCATTTCTACTGAACCTATAATGCTACGGGCTACTTTTCTCTCATTTATGTGTATGTGTGTGTCCCACGAAAGTTTGAAAGGTTAACAACACGCACTGCAACTGGTGAAAATATGCATTACTTTGCAAAATGCCTGGCAATTTTCGTTCGATCTTCGGCATCCAGCCAAAAATAACACTTTCGGCTGGCTTTTTCTATAATATGGTGTTCCATCCTTTGCATGGTCGCGTCAGCCCTTCGTGTTTTTTTTTTTTTTCGTTTTCTTTTTCTTTTCTTTTTTTCTTTTTGAAAGAAAGGTTGGGGGGGGGGGGGGCTTGGAGCGTGCCCACAATGTAAAACCAAATATCTTTGTTCGAATCGTTGTTTCGAGACAGCCTTCGTAATGTCACTGTGTTGATCTGTACGTTTTGCTCTGTACCTGCATTACCTGTTCTCATCCCCACATGGCCCATACATTCCCAGTAAGCGTTCTTTCCACTCCGAGAAACTGAATATTTGGCTAACGCGGTGCATTCAGCATCCGGTTTTGTTAAGCTGCGTAGAGCTCCGCGCGAATGAATGCAATGCCTGAAAGTGCCAAACTCTTAACAAAGACCACGTAACCTTGCGCATTACGGAAATTTGCTTTCCGTATAAAGAACGCAGCAGCCAACACTATAAACGTTTCACTCGTCCAATCTACAAACCATTTCACTAGCATGCCACTACAATCGTCCCTTCGCATGCAATTCTCTTACCTCTATACATTTAGGCAGAATGCAATCGCTGTACAATCGTTCTTTCCTTATGTGGGCGGCAATCTAAGTGCGAAGAGCGAACAAAACGCGCATAAAAGACTTTCGTCACCAACCTCCTAATCTTTAAAGTGCCTCTGATTCTACACCGTCATACTGTTTCACGTTACGCAAACCCTAGGTCGTACGAAACGTAAGTGAATCAAGCCACTACCTGTGGTAATTAACGCACCTGGAAAGGTAGATTATGGACTGTCTATAGAGACAAGCAAAAGAGAACCTGCACTTTTGTCAGTCGTAAAGAACGGCGCTTATACGGCCGTCATGCGAATTAAGCATCTTAGAGCGCCCTACTGGGATAACTAGTTCAGGCCGATTTTCATCTTTTTTGTGTGTGTGTGTGTGTGTGCAAACGACAGTGGCCAGATTCGGAGGACGTGTCTGAAGAATCAAACTGACACATTAGGAAAGCTTAACCCACTCACTGCGTGACGCAATTACCGGCACAATAACAACGTCAAGACGACAACAACAACGGAGAGAGTATGTTAATTTCGACAGCACTTAGTCACCGAAAGCTGCCACCTCTTGTCTCTGTCTCCATTTTAGTCTATAGATACGAAAGAGACGAGTTGCGCTACACAACAGTGGCAGACTGCAGCGTCCCGTCAGTGGCATTGTACACACAGCGTTAAGCTCAAGCTCGCTTTCTTACGACGTTAATTAATATTCATCACTGTAAACATACGCGGACTCAGTAAGCCTATTTTATACTCCGTGTAGTGTGTATTTAGGATTGTGTGCGTCGCTTCCTTTTTCCAGTCCTTAGCCTGGACCACTATATTTAAAGTATTCGTTAACAACACAAATTGCTTCGAAAGGGAGCAGGGGCGTAGCCAGAAATTTTTTTCGGGGTGGGGGGTGGGGGTTCAATCATACTTTATGTATGTTCGTGCGTGCATTTGTGTGTGCGTGTCTATATACTCAGGCACAATTGAAAAACTTCGGGGCGGGGGTTGAACCCCCAACCCCCCCACCCCCCCCCCACCCCCCCCCTTGGCTACGCCCCTGAAAGAGAGCCATGTGACATCGTCGACGTGCTATGCAAAGTTGAGCGGCTGTCTGTCACTTCCTTTTCGTCCCCGCTGTCTTCCGCTCGCGCGACACGATGCGGAACGCGTCCTAATTCACGTTACAATTCCCGGTGTTTCTGCGACGGTCTTCAAACCGCTGTGTTTAAAGGACCCTGAGAAAAAGCCTGCGAAATACGCCGAGAAAAATAAAACATGACAACACTATATGCGCTTACTCGCCTTTCTTTCAACTCTGTCGATAGCGTTCCGAAACGCTAAGCCTGCTTGCGAGTCATCAAAAATATATGCACCGCGAACGGGTCTACGCATCGGCATTTTCGTCGCGAAAATGCAGCGCCACTACATCCGCATATGATAAGCAACAGACAGACGATGACAGTCGATAGAAATGTTTCTCCGCTTTTTTGTGTTTTTTTCTTTATTTATTTTTCTGGTCATGTTGTTTCTTCATCTGTAAGCAGGCTGACGTCGATCGTTTAAAATGCACCGAACTCTGCATATCAAACGCGCAAGCACGTAGCGCTGTTTTCCTTCTTTCTTTAACGCTTCAAGCGTTTCCTTCGTAGACTGAAACGAAAAAAACACAAGAAATACAATAATAATATCTGGATTTTAACGTCCCAAAACCACGATATGATTATGGGAGACGCCGTAGTGAAGGGCTCCGGGAATTTCGACCACCTGGGGTTCTTGAACCTGCACCTAAATGTGCACGGTGCACGGGCCTCAAACATTTTCGCCTGCATCGAAAATGCAGCCGCCGCGGCCGGGATTCGATCCCGCGACCTTCGGGTCAGCAGTCGAGCGCCATAACTACTAGATCACCGTGGCGGGGCAGCGCGAAATACATTTCTGTGGAGACGAAATTGCGGTCCCCTCATGAACAAGCTATAAAAATCTTTAAAGTTTAAACTATTCCTACAAGCGTATATTTGAAAAATGATTCTTAATTCAACAGAGTGGTAAGCTTGGCTAGTTGGCATGTATTCAATAAACAGCGCGAAAAACTATAGGCAAAACCGCGTTGTTCTTCCCTTTTGTCTGCAATTTTTCGCGCTGTTTATTGCTATGATTTTTAATGTTGTTGAATAATTAAGTAATAATATTCATGATCTGTAAAGCACGACGACTGTAGTCACATCTCCCAACGATGTGCTTTCTTTTTATTTAATTAAAAACCTGTTGAAGTTAATATAAAGGTGTCTTGGACCAATTTTCCAAGTAATGATCGAATGACTTCAGTATCAGCGTTTACTGCCTCACAAATCGATCGCCGCAAAAACTTATCGAATCCGTCAAGAACGAGCGGAGTTACGTGAATTTGCCACACGCTTCGAGTGTTTTCTCTCTGCTCTCGTCCCGACGAGTGCGCTGTAAGCCGCACAGGGAGGGATGGCACGTGGGAAAGAATTTACGTCAGCGCGCGTGATGAAACGCGATCACTCTCTCCCGTCGCTATTCCTGCGCGCGCTAGTGTGGCTACTGTGTAATGTTAGCAGACCATGGAGCGTGGCGCCGGCACTCCTTCGCAAGAAGCGCATATCATCCAAACTGCGCTCTTGACTTCTGTCGGCTGTTCGTCAATAACATGCTATCTACTGTTTCGCGCCAAATAGCTGGCGCGTGCAGCTGCGAAAAGAGGGCGGCTGAGAGAATGAAAACTTCGCGCTCCACTTCTGTACTCTCCTTGCCACCTAAGACCATAGGTCGGCAAACTAACTCATGAGTCCACTCACTCAGACTCACATCTAGCCGTGAGTCTTAGTGAGTAATATTTTGGTGAGGTAGAGTCCGAGTGAGTCCGGTTGAAAAAAGTCTGGCGAGTCTGAGTCCGAGTCCTCAGAGGAAAATATATTTCTTGAGTGAGTCTGAGTGAGCTCCAATTTTTTTGCCGACCTATGCCTAAGACGGCAAGATTTGGCTGAGCTGTTCATAGCAGTGTATGCTTTCCGCAGGATGTGTTTGTTCTCCAAGCCTGAGGTGTGGTTCACGACCCCTTTAAGGGGCTATGGTAGGGTGAATGGTTTACCCTGAGTTCAGCTTTCTATTTCGACGATTGTTTTATATTTTATTGTGAAGTATTGTGTTTTCAGTAAGAATGGCTTTTGACCGAAACTTGCTTGGTGTAATTTTTTCACTGCAGCCTTTGTTACTTTATTTGTACTTGAAAACCCAACTTCACGCAGTGGCGTAAAATTAAATGTACCTTTTCGCAGAAACAAGAAAAAGAGCATTGCCATGAAACTTGGTGAACTAATTCAACATAACAGTGAGTTTTGGTGAGACATTTGGTGAGAAATTTTGGTGAGACATGGCGTTTTACCGAAAAGAAACAATGAAAATAGGTGTTTTTCTCAAATAGTCAAGGCCTTCAGCAAGTAGGCCCCACCTGAAAAAAATTGCTGGCTACGGGCCTCCATTCTAGGATACTTTGAAACGGCCACTGTTGCGCGCACAGTCGTTCTTTCCTTGCAGCACGGTTTAGGCATGCACCCAGAACCGAAGCAAGGCTAGCAGCTGAGAAGGCGATGCGCACGGGGCCCGATTACGCTATCGCGTTCTACTCTTGGCGGCGAAGCTCAAGCATCCTCCAAGTTTCTAGTAATGAAATTAAAAATCGGGTTTTTTAATCGATTTACCCTGCAGTGCCCCTTCAAATCACCATGAAATGTGTGGAGTACTGTAACGGGCACCCGTGAACTCCGTTTAACTCCCTCGTCTTTTCCTCGAGGGAGATGGAGTTCATGTCACACGGTCACCATTTCGCTGCGGAAGTTAAATGGAGCTCTTGGTGGAGGGAGTTCGGTAATGACCATTTCGGCTCGATGGAGTACTCTCGTTCCCAGCCAGCTACTGCTACGCTGAAAACCGCACTTGCAAAATTGTCCTAATGAACTCAATTATAATTTGCTCTTTTTTTTTGCGTAGCATTTCACGCACTGTGAGTTTTAGTGGTATTTTTTTGGACATCAGCGCTTGAACTCTCCACACCAACGCCTCGCCAAGCCGCCGCTGTGAAGCGTCGCGCCATATTTTTTTCTGCACGTGTGAGGCGCACGCACAAGCACTGTGACAGCAATGGTGATTCCGAGCACTTCATCAACACACAAAAACACGTTTTTGTTGCTTTAAAGGTGACTACACAGGCAAAAAATTGGACGTTTCGACGAGCGCAGCAGTGCTGTTTCTGCCCCATGCGGCAACCGTCGAAAGCTTGCACCGAGCAGTGTAGCACGGCCACAACTCCATTCTGGTTAAAGGGGTACAGACACAAAATTTCGCGGCCGAGGTGGCCTGCTGGATCGATTCCCGTGTACGCGCGTGTACCATCTGCAAAATATCGACAGCGAATAAAGCTTGGAAGGTATTTTATATAAATTTTGAAGTTCGCGAGCGCGATCCAGCATTATAGGCCGCACCTAGTGCATTGACACCCTCGGAGGTGACCCGAGGTGACCCCCCTTCTTCCCCTACGTAACCGTTGCAGCCGGTACAAGTTATGATGACGTCGTAGCCGCCATTTCTGTTTTGACGCACTTCCCGACGAATCGCTCCTCGCCAGCGGGTCAAACCTGAAGTGATTCGCCACGTTGAAAATTCCTTCCATCCCCGCCGCAAGAAAATCGTCGCCATCAGACGATGATGAGCCCGACGACGACAGACCGCGCGGAAATGCGTCACTGTTCTGTGTGCTCACGTGACCGAGCGTTTCACTCGCTAGGTGGTGATAGTCGCACCCGACGGCTTGTCGTTTTTGGAGCTATGTCAAACCGAAACTGAGGCTGTGTCGGTAATGAGGAGCTTGTAATTAATTATCTGTCACGCGCTGCAGCAAACGATGTGCCGCGTTATGACTAACAGGCCCCCAGCAACACATTGCAGCAAAAGAATGCGGGGCGAAAATTTTTGTGTCAGGACTCCTTTAAGCTCCATTAAGGAGTTCAAGGCGGAACGAAGATAAACGGAGTTCGGTGGTGGCCGTGTGACAGGGGTTTGCGGTGCGCAAGCACGCTTGCAGGCCAAGACCACTATGCAATTGACGGTTCTCTCTTTCTGTCGTTTATTTGCCTTTTCAACCCCCCAACCGCCTCACCCCCACTGCTTGCTTTCAGAATCGAATGCCGAAATACTGGTTTTGAAGCTGAAAACTTTGGCGTGCTAACCTCGGTTGCAATATACAGACAAATCAAGTTATCATACACGCTTCGGTGCACTCCCATTCACCACAAATATGTGTGTACACTGCTCCCATACGTCTATTTGCACGTGCCTATATACAGTTAGTCTAAATGTAAACAAGCCCCATCTGCTTATAGTTTGGTGATCGCACGTGATCAGTACTACTCCATCTTTGCATGTACGTTTAAAAGGAGTATATGCACAATAGCTCGCGGGTCACGTGAGCTTAGCAGAAGTGTCACGTATGGCGTCGTTCGTAGGGCAGCACGTCTAGGTTGCCTCGCACATCGAGGCACCTCAAGCACGTCGCTGTCGACCCTGGCAGTAGTGATGCTGGCAAGATAGTGAGAACCGCGAAACGGCACGGCATGTCACTGGTGATCGTCCGCATGGGAAGACGAAGGTTCTCGAAGAACAACGAAACACGTTTATTGACACGACATTGCTGCGTGCGCCTAGCTTCGAAAAGCCGCCTCGCTGCTCTGGGAGAACGAGGGGGCAAATGCGCGAAGGTGCAGAGAAAGTGTGTTTGACGCTCCGCGGTGTGGTGGCGTCATCTAGCGAGTGCTCGCGTAACGGTTACCAGTGGCCCCCACAAGTGCGAGATTCCCCCCCCCCTCCCCCACTAACGCCGGCAAAATAGCGATACTTATTCAAAGCTAGGTAAAACCATGGTTTCCATTCGAATTTCACGGCGGTGGTATCACGTAATGAATGACGTTTCTGCTCACGTCACGTGACTCCTAGCTGTGGCGGTGCAAATGCTCTCCCGTACGATCAGAATGTAGGCATAGCAAGATGACCTAAATTGGAGCTTTTCTTCAAGCCCGGGCCTCTGACCATGTTGGCAAGTATGTATCGCAAGAGATTCCATGTTCTCGAGTTTGCGATACTAAATATAAAGCTGAACCGGAGTGTTACACAATGAATCGGAGATTCTATTCACGAGTTATGTTCATTGGATCCAGTAAGCTACTGTTAAGACACATAAGCAAAGCGCTTAGGTCCACTAAATCGGTTCAAATATATAAGCTGACACGTGAATGAATGAATCAGCCAAAAAAAAGGAAACTCGTAAGACTTGAACTATATGTGTTTATGACTTACATGGGCTCTACTCTTGCTTATCGTCAGTAATTTTAACCACGAAAACGTAAACACAGAAATACATATTCGACCATTTCTGCTAGTTTTATTCGGGTAATTGACATAATCCCATACATAATATAAAAGTATAAAAGCTCGTAAAACACACTTACATTAAACAATGCTGAATGCTGTCGTATCAAACACCTTGTACAATTTTTTTTTTCATTTCGCATCAGAATAAAATCCATGTCAGGACCACAGGTACAGGCTCGACTACACGGCATGTACTGAAAAGCGGCACTGTCAAGCCCAGTAGTCTTGGATGCTTCAGGATGCATTTCCCGGCTTACCCGAGATGCCACTGACGTCCGCAGAAAGGGAGTCTTCCACGCAAGCGTGTCCATCAAATGACGCACCCTCACCATAGGTCTGGGTCATTCTCCGCAGTGAATCGTCATATGTATCGAGCTCGAGTTGTCGAATCCGGTATTTCAGGCAGTTTTCTCGGTCCGTTTATTCCGGGAGCTTGGGCGACGAGCAGCGGCGTTTTTGTATCATCGCTGTGGGAAAAACTTTGTCCACCAGTGACGGATTGCATTTTGTCTTGCACAGCTCGTCATAAAGTGACAACAAGTAAGCACTCGTGTCCAACTGCTCCGGGCCAGCGGAATTGCTCGCGTTTTCCTGTGTGCCACTGGAGGCTTGTTTCTCGATTATCTGCTGGTGCAGCATTTCCATTCGCGCGCTCAGGTCAAGCTCGAAGGTGTTGTTCTGAATGGGGTCGCTTCCTTCGCCAATATGAACCGCTTCCTCCGAGTTGGCCGTATCTTTGGTCTCGACATTCAAGTTGTCCTCGAAAGCTGCACTTGTGGGTTCCAAACTGCCTTCGAACATAGCACTAACGGTTGTCTGGAGGCACGAAATGGCTCCTGTATCAGCTTGTGCACAATGTGTCTCTTCTCGGAGCTTGAAGTCACCAGGTTCACTCGAAAGAGAGATGTCACTAAAGCCTCCGGTGCCCGGTAAGGACTGCAGGGCTTGGCCAGCCCCAATGTGACCCTGGCTACCGTCAGACAGTTGGCTCGTAGTTTCGGGAAGGCCAATACCACCGCTGAAAGGTTCTCTCCTGATTGCTTCTAACGAAACAGTCTCAGTTTGAAGTTTCTCTTTATTGTATGTATGAGCGGGATGTGCCGCAAGAGAAACTCCAGCCCGAGCAGCATGGGTCCTGGGACAAGCATTGCTTGTGGGTTTGTTTAGAGCGGTCCGACGAGGTGGGCAAACGCGCTGGCTGTCAGCGTTTGGGCGGGTGCTGGCAGATGAGCTCAAGGGCGCTTGTCTGATGGGCGCAGTCGACTTCACGGTTGCATGGCACTTGTTCTCACAACCGGTACGCTTCTTCCAATGTGTCTTGAATTCTATCGGAACAGTGAGTCTTGGTCGAGCAGTAGCTTTCCTGGTGGGCTGCACTGCGTTTGGCACTGCTTTTTTAGGCATATCCTTTTTTGGAGGCCCAGTGGTCAAGTTGGGCTTCTGCGAAGATGTGAGTATCCTTGACCTCGGTACTCCTTCCTGTAATTGCAAAAAATAAATTAGGATACGCAGCACGAAGTTTAGCGAAAGTAACGCTATGCAAATAACACAAATTCTTGGGAACCACCGTCCTGAAGTTGTAGGTAAATCACCAAGACAAGAACAAAGCAAGCTCTCTCAAACAATAGAAGACTTGATAAAAGCCACAGATGAAGCTGACCAGCTCAAGAGAAAGAATTTGCTGTCACCTGCTCCTACACAACAAAAGCAAAAAAAGAATTGGGATCGAGAAAGGGAGATGCAATCTCTCTAATGTTGTTCACTGGCTTACAAGAAGTTGGGGGCGGTGATGAAATTTGCAGGCATAAAATGGAAACAGCTTGCGCAGGGCAGGTCAAATTGGAGATCGTTGAGAAGGGCATTCGTCCTGCAGTGGACATAATCTAGGCTGATAATGATGACAAAGTACACGCTTGCGTTATACTCCTCAGACCTGGAAACCATTCAGAGACATAACTGCTCCTCAAATTCGTTTTCATTATGGAATGGGACACGACAAATGTGAGAAGTCCATTTTTTTTAGTTAAGATAGAACAATTATGTGCTAAGAACAGCATCTCGCAGAAGTTAAGAAAGTAGCCCATCTCCCGTTTCTTGTCATAAAAAATCTGGTAGATCCCACGCACTGTGGGAATCGATGTAAGGCGAAGCAGCCAGCAAAGAGCTGCATACATCGCCCTGTTTGTCCTTCAGGAAGTCATTCACGTCATGACATCTAGTCCACTATATATCGCATGCTTGTCATGCATGCATGCAAGTACAATATGGTATATACCATGATAATGAAGCTCGTATTCTGATACATACAATGCATGACCAGTCATTTATGTTCTTCATACAGTGCCGTCATGCACTAACCAATTTGGTACATGTCAAGCTAGTGAGACGGCCGCGCGTGCACCATGAGCATTGCATACAAATCATGCCCTACAAGACATGCACGTCATGATTGTCATGTTACCACCTGACATTTATGTTCCTCGTACAGTCATGTCCCACAAAAACAGTTTTGGTGTTTATCAAGCTAGCAAACTGGCCGCAAAAATTTTGGTGTACATCAAGCTAGCAAACCGGCTGCGAGCACACGATGAGCATAGCATGTAACTCATGCTGTACATGAAATGCATGTTATGATTGTCATGTTACCACCTGTGATTTATGTTAGTCGTACAGACACGTCCCGTAAAACCGACTTTGGTGTATTGTATCAAGCTAGCATACGGGCCGCGAGCGCACCATGAGCGTAGCATGTAAATCATGCTGTACATGAAATGCATGTCATGATTGTCATGTTACCACCTGTCATTTATGTTCGTCATACAGTCACGTCACGCACTACCCAATTTCGTACATGTCAAGCTAGCGAAACGGCTGCCAGCGTTACCATGAGCATGGCATGTAAATCATGCTGTGCATGACATGCATATCACGATTTTCATGTTACCACATGTCTGTATGACGAACATAAATGACACGTTTTGTCATGCCAATTTTGGTATACATCCATTTAATTAAACAGACGCGAGCCCCCCGAGAACATGTCATGTAAATTGTGCTGTACATGGCATGCGTGGCATGATTTGCACATTACCACCTGTCACTTATGTTAAGCGTACACTGTTGTCACACCATACCAATTTTAGTATACATCAAGTTAACGAAATGGCCACAGAGCAAGACCGTGACATGTAAATCATGCCGTTCATGACATGCATGTCATGACTTTCATGTTATGACCTGACATTTAGCATGTTCGTCTACAGTCATGTTATGCCATACCAATTTTGGTGTACATACCATTAACGAAACAGCCAGGAGAGCACAAAGTCGTAGGCGGTTAGATAGACAGATTCGCTGAAAGTTGCGGAAGTTCGCTAAGAAATGTAAAAACAGTTTTATTGATGAAAACAATAGATGAAGACTTAAGATGATGTTCCACATTGGCACGTTAAAGCTCTACTTGAATTTTTGCGTCAACTCATGGCATTTGAAATCTTTTTTTATTGACGCATTCCATCATCTGTGGCCATACCATAGCACAGAACAAAATTAAGGCCCGTTTCATTATTGATAAGCGATGATCATTTTAAACCAATCTTGTTTAGCTGCTAATGGAGTCCGCCTTACATCGAGGATGATCATTTAACTAATCTCTTCGAGGTTAATCTCAAACAAGACTACAATCAAGGTACCCAAGAAAATACCGTGGCACCAAGGAGGTTAAAATTATTCCGAGGTTCTGATGAAATCCCTGCGATTATCACAGCGAACCTGATGAACCACCGTTGCTGGCACTGAAAAGTGCATAAGGTATCCTTGTAGTACGTTTCAAGCAATCCTTTTTAAGCAAAGCTTTTATAACTCGCAGATTTCAGTGGCGGCATCGTACGCGAAAATCCCAGCGCCGGCGAACGTACTGCAGAAACATAGCCCTCAAAGGTGCGCTGGCCACATGCGCATTTGTCTGTGCAGTTTTCCCATAATTGAAGCACTCTTAGTCGTGGGCTAGTCGGCGATCGACCGTTTCTAATCTGGCAATCTGATATTTTATCGAGGTGACTTGTGATTGTCGAAAAGTTAGAAGCGAGCATTGCCCAATGCAATACAAAGAAAGAAAGGAAGAAAAGTGGTACATCAGGCACTCAGATGCCAAGCTAAACTTGCCCTAATTTTCTTGGCAGGTCTGGGCTCCTGAATTTTTCGGTTACTGTACTTCACCAGCTAAGAATGGCCACCAGATACAGATGAACAAGTACGTGTGTCAGTGCGGCATTAAACGCAGTCTGAAAGCGGTGGTGGCAGACACCACAAAAGTTTCTTGTTTGCGTGCACCCGTTTGCACATACCTTATTGATTCGTGGCCGAGCCTCCTGGCGTACTGTCCCAAGCAATACGATCCTGCTTTTGATACCTTTGTCCGTGGACACCGAGACAGCCACTCGGGCAGCAGTGTCCTTCTCGTCTGGCTTCCAGGTGAATGTGACCATCTGCGATTGTCCGGGAAGCAGCTTGAACGCCTCCGTGTCTGCGGTGAAGCCCTTGCCATGCGGCACACTGAGCGTCACAACTTGCTCTGCGTTGGTCGTGTTGAGGACGCGCAGCAGGCGCACGGCGTCGCGCTTTGCGGGGACGTTTTCGAAGGTGACCTGAGGCGGTTTGGCGAAGAGTTGAAGAAGCATCGTCTCCACCGCCGCTTCGCCTTCGACTGCCTTGGTCGGTGGTGATAAAATGAACACTCGTTTGGCCATCATCTAGCCTGCGGAATAAAGTAAAGAAAAAGAAATTAACACAGGATAACTGTGGTTCAGAACAGATGGGTTGATAAAACTTTGCGTAATGACGTCGCCGGTAGTGAAACAGAGCTAAAGGGACATTAAAGCGAAGCAATAAATCTGTTTAGATTGATAAAAGTGCACTCTAAAAACTTCCAATGTCGTTAACTTCACCTTATAGGTTCATTAATAGATAAGAAAATCAATGTCAAAAGTATCACTTAAATTTCCCGCCGAAATCTCCGATGGTGATGTCACGGATTTTAAAGTTCTTTTTTTATTATTTTGGCCACACTGGCTCAACGAAATTTCCTGAAACTTGGTATGTTAAGTCTCTGGCCCCCTCAGCGAACAACTTACTTCATTTTTACCGATTAGGAACTACGCAGGCCCTGGCACACGCCGCCAAAATCTGTGACGTCACGATGATTAGTGCCGGAATCTCAAGGTGGCGTCGCCACCCGCGTTTTCTTTCTCGCGTTTTCTCGCTTACCAAGCGTCTTATCGCGCTAAAAGTAGCGATTTTGGTATTGTGAAGGGGTAATTTACTCATACAAGGACAAAAATCGTTTTCCGTAGAACGACAGAAGGTTGAGCTAGTCGGTAAGTAAGCACCGCGAAACAAGGTAGGCGTGCAAACAGTGATGCAGGAGAAAAAATTTAAGGCGGCTTCGCACTAGTGGTGCCAAGCACAGGTGTGCACACAGGGGGGGGGGAGGGGCGCCGCCCCCCCCCTAATCACCTAGGGGGGGGGGCGAAATCTGCCCCGTACATTGACCCTTCTAGTCACCAAAGAGGGGGGGCGCAAAATCTGCCCCATACATTGACTTAGTAGGGTGGGGGGGGCGCTGCGACGAACCTTCGCCCCCCCCCCCCTGATGGGGAACCATGCGCACGCCTATGTTGCCAAGCCTGAAGGAAGTGCGGAGTTGGGCAGCCATCTTGTTTCTCTTCAGTTTTCTCTTTCTTTCCTCCTTTCTTTTCTCTTTACGTTTTTTCTCTATTTCTATTTTTCTTAATATTTTTTCCCTTTCTTTCTCCCTGTATTTCTCGCTTGCTTCCTCTTTTTTTTCTATTTTTATACATGGTTTTGCCTGCGTTACGCCAGGCGACGACAGCATACGACAGCCCGGGCCCCTAAAGTGCTCCGCATTTAATACCATAGCAACAAATTGCAGGTTTGGGCGACTCAGTTCAACTTGCGAATAACTTGATGCAGCGCGAAAAAACGAGGACATCGAAGCAGCAAATACAACAGGACTAGCGCTCACACAGTCATCAAGTAGCTCGAAGGACAAGAGGAAGAAGACTTCTACTTGATGCGAGAGCGCGCCCAAAATATCCTGCAAGTGGCCAAGCGATGACAACATACAAAACTAAACAAAACAACACAAACGCCGACTCATCGAGTCGGCGTTTGTGTTGTCTCTTTCTTCTCCTGCGTCGGTGTTCGCACGCCCGCCCTGCGTGTTAATATAATAGAGAGTTTTAGTGCCGCGGCCCCAAAGCGGCTTGGTTAGGTAAGCCCTTGCGTTCCTTTGTATTCTCCGTGGATGCGGCTGGGAGTACAAAGGAACGCAAGAGCGTGCGTACGCGGGCCGCTTGGGGGCCCCGACACTAAAACTCTCTAATAGAGAGTTTTAGTGTCGGAGAATACAAAGGAACGCAAGGGCTTACGTACCCAAGCCGCTTTGGGGCCGCGGCACTAAAACTCTCTATGAAGCGTGTTGAAAGGCGGCAGTTTAGCTCTGGCGAAGACGAGCACACTGGACACACGGGCGCTGCATCTTGTTCTTGTTCACCTTCAACTGTGGCTCACACCAGTGGCGTAGCCAGGGGGGGGGGGGGCTGACCTGACTACAGACCCCCCCCCCCCGAAATTTGTTCGTACTGCCATGCACCGCCGACACCAAAACAGCCACCTGCGCCGGAAATTATCTGGATTTTTTCTAGAATTCCTTTCCACAATCGAAAAGACACTTCGGTGCGAACATTGCTGATTTGGCCTGGATGTCCTCGCTACGCCCTTGGCGGCCCTGTAACTGGCTGCCATCCTGGATGCGCAGCGTATGAGCGTCAGAGATACCCTGCAAACAGAGGCGTATAGTGCCATGGATTGCCATTTTGCGACGCAGCGACACGCTCATTAACGGGTTTTGTTCCCACGCTGAGCCGTGCTACCGCGAATGAGTTACTATTGTTGACTAGCCGGACGCTCGGGAATAATATTGTGAATACACCGTTGCGGCGGGGACGTCTTGAACTGAAAGGGTTATATTGTGCTAGTGGAGGGCCCAAAAAGGGGGTGGTCATCTTTGACAGCTGTCCAGGGCGTTTCGTTCTCTTGCCCCTGTACGGAGAGCGGGGAGTCGTTTTCGACAGTCCTCGTCTTTTTAACTAATTATCCTCTGTCACACGGGCAGCTTTAAAGGCCAACTCCGGCGATTTTTCGAGGTCGATGGATCTCAGTGAAATTCGCTGGGTACGTTCCTTTGCACGGTTCCGTCATTTGTGCCAAATTACAGGCTTGAGACATGCGCAGATTGTTTGCAAATGAATTTTAAAGATTGTCTGCAAACGCCCTCCTGGCTTCCCACAATTATTGGCAACATTGCGTCTGTCACGTCAGTGTTGGCAAGGCGGCGGAAGTGACGCAGCCGAGGGCACCGCTAACTTCCGCGCTTAGGCCGCTACAGCGAGCGTCTGCTGTGCACAAGGCGACAGACAGCGTTGGTTTGGCCGGCGCTTCGCTGGTCGTCCTGGCTGGCACAGTTTTCATACTCCGCGCCGGCGTGACCGGCATGCCTTGCACGACTTCCGGTTCGTTCGTAACAACGTCTACGTCATACGTAGACAGTACACTCGGTTGGGTTTCGGTTTCGGTGTTGCGTTTTTTTGCTTATTTAAAATTATTCTCCAATTTGCCGAGTATTTCTGCTATCGGGCCCGTAACAGGAGCGTCTCAGGAACATAAAAGCACCGTTACTTTGACATGGCCAAAAAATCGCCGGAGTTGGCCTTTAACTGCGGTATGCTTAACCGTGGTTACAAGATTAACCGCAGTTAACGCGGACGCGGTTTGCCATTGCTACACGAGCTCAGTTAGCTCAGTTGAGCAAGCCGACGAAACCACGTGCTACTCGTATGGTCATCAAGAAGTTCGGGCACACCCTCGGCAAGTCTCGTGGTACAATACACCTCCGCTAACCCCCACGACAGTGTATTGAATCATTCCACCTTCGACTACATATTCAGTGTTTGCAGCTCAGTGATGCGGCTAGACACGAACAATGCGAAAAGCACTTCCCCTCAAGAAACCTGTAGCAATAATACTGTACCCTCTCGCAAACACGCCGTGGACGGAACAACCTTTGTTGTTGGCCTGTCGACGGCGAGCCTCGTTTTGCCAAGCAAAACTCGTTTTCAGCTAGTTTTGCGTGGCGAAAGCTCGGCCAGGGGGCGCTGCGTCGCACGCGTTTCGCCGCCTTTCTTGCAGAAACCGGTCGCTCTTCTTCCCACCCGTTCTCCTGCCCCCCCCCCCCCCCTCACCTTTTTCTTTTTTGTTCTTTTTTTTTCACTCATACCTTTCTTTTTCTTCTTTTACCATCTCTTTTCACTCTCACTGTCCCTTCAATCCCCAGTCCCCCGTGAGTGTATTGGTTGAGGTGTCCTCACTTGAGAGACAGTTATCGTGCACTCTACACCCAATTTTTCATTTCCTTCTTCCTTTTAAGAATCACCCCCCCCCCCCCACTTGACTTTTGACTGCGCTGTCTCTGCACGTTCACGCACCCTGCACGCGCCGTCCTCTGCTCGCCGTGCACGTGCAGCTTCACGTGTCGCTTGCTCTGGAGGTTTAGAAGGGTCACTTAGATGGAAAAAACGTTTTCACGGTGGGAATCTCACCCGAGGAGGACGGTTGATCGACCACCTTTTCGGAACCGAGCAAGTCGTCAAGGACGATGCTGTTTGTGCGAGTGCTACGTGCGTGCCGATGCCGAACGGGCACATTTCTTTGACATGAATAGGGAGGTGACTGCGCTAGTTCTGTAATTATGTTACCGGTAAAACGCACATTCGTTGCGGCAGTCGTGTCTACTCCGAGCTGTCAGCAAACATCCAGCACGCTTTCGCGTGCGTTTTCTATTGATAACTTTTCGATTGCTTGGATGCCAAGTTTGTCGTGCGGCTTTAAATTTATTATGAGCTCAGTGTGAAGAGCATAAATTTACATCTGCCCTGTTGAATCACTGGCTGCATCGCAATGCGCAGTGTTCAGTTTTGTGGGAGTTTCACTTTTGCCGAGGTTTGCATCGAATGATGACAACGTCGGATCGCAAGTTTAATATCACCTTGGATTTTTTTAGAGCTCCCTTTGAAAGCATAATGATACGCGCCAAAAAAAAATAATTCATGCCCACTTCGACCATGCATGTTTCTTGCAGAGGAGTGTTTGATTTTGAATAATATCGACGCCTGATCACGCACCGTGTTCGTTTATTCGAATGTCGCTTTGGTTATTTCGACAGCTGGCTCGGTCAGCATCATACTATACAGGGGCGTAGCCAAGGGGGGCGGGGGGTTCAAACCTTCCCCGAAATTTTTCAATTTTGCTTGCTTATATCTACACGCACACATACAAACGCACGCACGAACATCCATAAATTATGGTTGCACCCCCCCCCCCCCCGAAAAAAATTTCTGGCTACGCCCCTGATACTATACAATACCCACTGGGATCGCGCATGTTTATGATTATGCTGAGATTTGTGCCCGATGATAAGCGCATCTGAATTAGCGAAGCCATCGAAAATTTAATTGCCGCCTAGGTTGGTTCCTTTTTCAGCTCGTTTCCAAAGCGGCAGCTGTATATTGCCCGCGGCTCACGCGCATACAAGGCTTTACATTACGTGCCGCACGCATGACATTATTACGAGGCACGCCGTGGTGGGGGACTTCGGATTAATTTCGGCCACCTGGGTTCTTTAACGTGTACGTAAATCTAAGTACGCCGGTGTTACTGCATTTCGCTCCCATCGAAATGCAGCTGCCGTATGCGTGAATCGAACCCATGACCACGATCTTAGCAGCGCAACACTTCAGCCTGCTAAGCAATCACGGCGTGTCGCATGCAAGGCCAATATAAACGCTCAGTGCAAACATGCGGCTTAATCCTGTTTACAGGGAGCCGCGATGGGACATGTGCCGCAATCAGCTGAATTAAACGCTTAGTACTCACAGTACGTTATTTAAACTGTGTTGTAATAAGCCCACATGCTCCGCTGCTGTCACATTACAAATGGTTGACTAAGAAAGCCAGCGCGCAATCTCGAAACGTACAGCGGCTGTATATTTGTTGTAGCTTCGGTTCACAAACGAATTCCCTTTCAAATGAGCACGATCATCGCGTTTCTCCCCGTTAATAGTTCGTAATACTGCGTACGACAAAAATTGCTTCAAGGTAAGAAGACCGCGAAAGCATCGCGGCGAACTGCCATAATCCACTCTTGACGCCTCTGCTCCTCGCCCTGCTTGCATTGGAAACGGTAGAACTTGACGGGCAGTTTTCGGCTGTTCGTCATTTTTAAACTTTTGTGACAGTTCACAATGCAGCAGGGCTGCATGCCTGCTTTCGAGTACGACGAAGGAACGGCACCCGTAGCGTGAAAAATGCGAGATAGCGTGGTGTTTTCGCGCAGAAAGCGTGGTGTTTTTGGTATCGCGGAAGACTACTTTACTAATGCGAGAAAAATCGTTTTGCTCTTTAGTGTCCCTTTAAGGGGAGTATGGAGTGCCCATGGAGTCTTCTGTGAAAAGATCTTTAAGTAGCATTAATCCAGTTTGCTGCAGCGGTGGCGGGAAGTACAATAATGGGCCTGCATGCCCACCAGCTGTAGCGGCGTTCTGAAAACATATGCGCCACGCGGGAGCCGGCGCGTTCATCACACTTCTACATCTAGCCACTGTAAAGCGGATAAGAGGAAAAAAAAACATCGTCCGCCGTTCACGCCAGGCAGTCGGGCGCTGCGCCGTGCTCCCGACCGGGCTGCAGAAATTAGGCGCCTTTTCCTCTTCAAATCACTACCACCACCAGTCGCAAACGTCTCTTTGGAGCCTCTGGCCCCTTCTGTGTGCGTGCACAGGATCGAGACAGCAAAATGAAAAGACACTCTGCAACAACGAAGCAAAGGAGTCTTGCGTCTTACTTCAAGAAAGTTCGAACCGATGAAGCGGACGGAGAAGAACCACCTCCTTCGAAGGATAACACTTCGCCTTCCTCAGCACTGGTGGAAATCCAAGCGCGTCGGAACTTCTGTAGCGACTCAGGAGAATGCACCGGTTTATGTGAATCACCTGAGAACGAACACAAGCACGACACCCGTGCGCCTCCGGGAAATGATGGTGGCCGCAGTGCAACTCCAAGTGACCTTTGTTCTACAGTCAACGCTGTGCAAAGTGACGCCTTTACCACTGGGCAATACCCAAGGAAGGTGGGTGGCATGGCACCTACACATTCTGGTTCGCCTTCCCTCTGTGCGACGAGTGCGAATATTTTCGACTTGGGGCTGTTTCTCTCGAAAAGCAATAATGTAAATGACCCAGAGACGACGGAGAAGCTGCTGCTCAATCCGTTGACCCCTCCGGCTAACTACGATTATCCAGCCACAGGGAAAAGAAATCTGAAGTTCCAAACTCACTGGGTAGATCGTTACCCATGGCTTGTTTATTCAGAGAAGCTTCAAGGAGCATTATACGAATATTGCGTAGTCTTCGCAAGCGAGTGTGCAGGAAAAGGGGAGCACCAGCGCTTGGGCTGTTTTGTAACTAAGGGGTTCACCAATTACAAGAAAGCCATGGACGCCTTTAAGAGTTACGCATCCAGCAGTTACCACGCCATGTCAAAAACACTATCGAACTTTTTAGCAGTCCGGTCCCGCTCACAGCATGACATCCTAACACAACCGCAAGAACTTGCTGCCAATAATAGAAACAGTCATTTTCTGTGGCAGGCAAGAAGTACCGCTTCGCGGCACAGACGACTCTGGTCCGATAAATATGTCTGAAGTGCTGCCATTGAAAAATGATGGAAATTTCCGCGCACTGCTTAGGATGAGGGCAAATGTGGAGATGCCGCCTTGAGAGCTCACATGGAAACATCTTCGGCGAATGCGCTGTACACGAGCCCAAAAATTCAAGAGAGAAAGAGTAGAGGAAGGCAGGGAGGTTAACCAGAAGTTTGTATCCGGTATGCTACCCTGCACTGGGGTTGGGGAATAGGGGGTTGAAAGCGAGAGAGAGAAAATAAATAATAAGGAAAAAAAACAATCACAACTACACACACACAAGAGCGTTCCGCTCAGAGGCGCTCTGACAGGCCACTGGATCGCAGGAAGGCTAGTAGTGCTTGTAAAGCCTTCTTCTGCGACGTTATGTCCGGACGATGGCGTAAAAGTCTTTCTTCAGATAGAGGCTGGTCGTCTATCTTGTCGAGAGCATGGCATAGAGATTGTCTCTGTGTGGTATACTTCGGACAGTCACACAGAACATGCCGAATTGTTTCTTCGTTGCCGCAGTGTTCACAGGCGGTGGTGTCGGCCATCCCTATGCGGAATGCATATGCATGGGTAAACGCGACGCCCAGCCATAATCTATACAGAACGGTAGCGTCACCTCGGCGAAGTCTTGATGGCAGTCGAAGGCTGCCAAAAATTCAAAATGAGTTGATTACCCTCTGTGGTAAAATCATACAAAGAAAGATAGTTGAAAACGTCAACTCAGGTTCGTGTTTATCAGTTCTAGCTGACGAGGCCACCGATATATCTCGCACCGCCCACATTTCCCTGTGTGTAAGGTACGTTGGACACGACACGGAGCATTTGTAGATTTTGTAGATTTCGTTCCCGTGCACGATCTCACTGGCAAGGCGCTGGCGAGCACAATCCTGAACAGCCTTAGCGGTCATGGCTTTGACCTGAACCTACTTTGCGGGCAAGAATACGACGGCGCAGCATCACTGAGTGGCCACCTAAACGGTGTTCAAGCCTTCATTCGCCAAACAGCGCCTAAAGCGTTGTACGTGCATTGTAGCGCCCACACGTTGAACCTTGCTCTGCTTCACGCATGCAAACTCCCCAGCATCCGCAACTGTTTGGCAGCTGTATCCTCAACCTGTACGTTTGTGAGAGCTTCGCCACAGAGGACGAACCAACTGCAAGACAAAGTAGAAGACTTAACACAAGAAAAAAGAAAATCAGTTCTCTCCTTTTGCCAAACAAGGTGGGTAGAGAGCCACGATGCACTTCAACGTTTCCTTGAACTGTACGTGCCTATTGTACAATTCCTCGAATATTTGGAAGAAGAGGCCGCGTCATCTGATACTTCATCAAAAGCTTCTCAGCTGCTCAATGCCATTACGAAGCCCGAGTTTGTCGTTTCGCTTCAGATCTGTAGCGACCTCTTCTCTTTGACACTACCACTTTGCAAGTTCCTTCAGAAAATTGACTGTGACTTGGCTCAAGCGTGTGATCACGTAAAGAATGTTATAGATGTTCTTTCCACAAAAAGGGCTAGTGCGGAAACGGAATTTAATAAGATTTTTCTGAAGTCGCTCTCTTTGCTGGAGATCACAAATGTTGAGATGGCCCTACCACGCATCACTGGAAGGCAGATGCAAAGAAGCAACGTACCTTCTGCTACTCCCGAAGAGTACTACCGGAGGAATGTGTATTTGCCTTTGCTGGCGGACTTCGAAAATCAATTAAGAGAGCGGTTCGATGCCCATAAGAAGGTCGTGGTTGGCCTTAACATGCTGCTGCCGAAATTCTGCGCATCGGCTAGCCTTTCTGATATTGATGATGCAGTGCAGTTTTACCTTGGCGACATTCCTTCGGCTAATGTCATCGAAGCAGAGTGCACACTGTGGGTGAATAAATGCTGTCAGATCGAAGAAAAGGATCACCCAGCTTGTGCTTTACAGGCCTTAGAGATGTGCAACCGCGACTTTTTTTTTAACATCCACAGCCTGCTATCCTGGTGACTTTACCCGTGTCGACGTCGACCCCGGAACGGACTTTTTCCACACTGAGAAGGCTGAAGAGCTACCTTCGAAATCATATGAACGACGACAGATTGACCGGACTAGCACTGCTCAGCATCCATCGAGAACTTCAAGTGACCCCAGAACAAGTCCTCACAGAATTTCGCAAGTTGCCGAGAAGGAAGAACTTCCTCGTTTAAACTTCCCTCTATGTTCCAAGAGTCGATTAAAAGCTAAACCCAGCTAGCCCAAGCTTCAGCAAGCAGAATGTGCGAACGGTAACAAGAAGATCGGAATGTCGGGCGACTTTGTTTGCTTGCATACATATTGTCACGGACTGCCATTTTTGCGACCCGCCGTAACGGCAAATTAACGGGCGCCGCACTCCCCCGCTGACCGGCGGAACCGTTCGTTCATGAAAAGACTGGTGTTTAGTGCAGGGAAGTACTGAATGGGGTGTTCTTCTTCAAACGTTAGTCGCCGATGTTTGATCCTTTGTACCTACGGCCGCGTCAGCAGGGTCGTGAAAGGCCGCGATGCACCCCGAACCAGCTGTAGACTGCAAGACGCACCGGCTGAGAACCAAGGAAACTGACCATTCACACGGGCGAAACTGCTTGTGGACAGGCCGTATGAGAGAACCCCAACAGGTTGTCACTCTCGCTCAATTGAGGACCCCCCCCCTAATAAAAAAGGGATGTAGTCAATATATTTTTAGGGTGGAGTTTCAACAATGAAACGTGCATGATTGGACCCATGTAGATGACTCTTTTCTCGCAGGACGAGAATGAGGGGACACGGAGGGCGATTTAAGCGCAGGATTTTGCCTTGCTAAGCAGTCTAGTTGCTGACCAATATGGTGTAGAAGCAGATCAAGAAGTATCCCTTCTAGAAGTTTTTAGTGTGGCTCTGTATCGGCTGGCCACCTAAACTTAGCCGTTCGTCTAGTTGTGACGCGAAATTAACGTCTGCAACATAGGCAACGGGACTTCAATCTCGAGTAAGCTCAACTTGCCCGACATCGGCTTCAACCACTAGCCTCCCTGAAACACCAGCGCTGCAACACCGCCGACATCGCAGTTGTGCCAGAACTCTCTCTGACTTCTCGCATCCGATCGTCGTGGACTCAACGCTGTCGGTCATCACACGTATGCCTTCACCTGTTTATACCTTCGGACTTTCTCACCTGTAGTTCTATTGTTTCTTAGTTTTGCGTAGTTTGTAATACTTCTCTCTTGTAAGCTGATTTATTGATTTTATATGTATTTTGTTAGTTGGTATTAAGTGTTGTACTAGATTCCTTGTGCTGCAATGTCACTAGAGTTTTGTTTTTCCCCACACACGTCTTTGATCTCTTCACTGTCTCTGCTTACGTACGGAACGACCTAACCTGCTGCAATTCCCGTCGCCGACTTCGCGCTGGCGACGCTAGAGTGGCAGCTTGTAACACATAGCTTTTGTACCGCGGTTACATTGTGTTACTTCATCAGGAGCCGTTGGTCGCGGTGTCCCCGGCTTTGGTGGTGCTATTGTCCACATTTTTATTTCTTGCTTTAACCAGAATTTGAGGTTAACATAGCAATTTTTTTTATTTGGGTACAAATAATTGAAAAATACCATCGAATTATGACAAGTAAGCGATGAACTTGATTTATTCACGAAAATAAGCCAGTATAAATTTTAAAAAATGGCAGCCGTTCTCTGCACACAACCCATCCCCCCCCCCCCCGTAAAAAATTCCTGGGTACGGCCCTGCACGTAAAGACAATTCTCCGAATAATAAATGGATATACAGAGGAGACTGCGCAAGCGCTGCTCCATTTGCTCATCTCCACGCGCACGTCGCATTGTTTTAACAAGTAAAACGAAGACAGCAACGGCAAAACAGAACGGTAGCAGCATCACAGACGACGAAAATTAGCAAGTGGCACAGTGCTTACGCATATTTACGTAAGCCTCGCTAAGGACTTTCTGCGGAATACCTTAGAAGAAGTAGCTGCGAACTTTGTAACCGAAAGATTAAATCGCAATGTGCGTATCAACATTATATCGGGCTGAGCATATCGCTTGTAATTTAGCAAAGTTATTTCAGTCAGTGTGACATTGCTGCAGTACCTTTGAAACTTCCGAGCACAAAACCTTGGGCAGTGTTTATTTCATGCAAAAGAAAACAATTCATGTTCATATTCTTTCACGTGTCTAGGAAAACATATCTTGAAGTGTTTTAACATATGGAAAAAATATACTGAAGCATTAGAAGGACATATACTGAGGCATTAGAAGGACTGCAGAAAGATACACTATAGTCAGTTTGCGGATTTCTTGGCTGCTCTGAACAGGTTAATAGACAGTTATAGTTTAGCGTTAGCGTGATAGCGGTGGTTAAGGGAATAGCGTTACCGTGCCGCAAAGGTTGGTTGCGGAAAGCGTGTTTTAGTTTAGCGGGATAGCGTTTACGTGCCCAAGCCGGGACGGTGGCGCCACCTAGCGAAGGGTGAATGCGTTAAAAAAAAGTGAAAAGAACAAAACCGAGAATGCTTGCCTGTATCCCCGCACGCAGCAATATTATCCTTTTTTAGTGAAAATAAAAGTAAATAAATATGAACTAAGCACCAAAAGCGAAAATTTTCATGGTGCAGACTTGTTTACACCGATCTTCTAGATAGGCCTAGGGGCGTTCGAAATGGGAAGCGATCTCAAAAACTGCACAAAGTTATCCGTAATAGACCCTTTTCATAAATACACCACCTGACGGTGGGCTTTTCGTCAGTTTCGCTTCGCAAAGGAGCGTGGGATAGCCAGCGCCATCGTGAGGGCATGGAAAGCGAACCGTCAAATGCGTGAATGCTGTTCTCCGTGTCATCCGCTGAAATCTCACCGTTTGCGGGCTTGAACGAGCTCTTAGTACTCTCCGTTGGTCTTTCTGAGGTGCTGCCGCTGCACAATGAGCAACATTTTGTACCCTTCAACGGGTTGGACGAGCAGTTTGGCTCGACTGCCGCGGTTGTGGGACCGTGACCACAGCCAACTCGCGTGCGCGCCCGGACCGGGAAAAAAAGGCTCGCCGAAGCTACAAACTTCTCACCGAAAGCTATAAACTACAATCTTCTCACCGAAGGAAAAGAAGGACGTCACTGTCGCGGAACTATGCGACCCCAACTAGTGAAAATCCTGTCTGCCGCAAGCCACACCACGCAACTATTTTCCGGACGCCACGCGTTGGGTATATTTGTATGCAGTGGCGTAGCCGGGGGAGTGGGGGGGGGGGGGCACACCGGGCCCGTGCCCTCCCCCGGAATTTTTTTGCCATGGCATACAGGGCACAAAATGACACTCGATCACATCTGCCTGCCCGGCCCCCACTTCAGATCAAGGTGTTGCCCCCCCCCCCGCCCCCACGAAAGAAACTTCTGCCTACGCCCCTGTTCGTATGTACTAAAAAATGTTGACACGTGGCTTACGATATGCGAGTACTGTCGCTACTAAGTGAACGGTACGCAACTTCATTTTTATTTTTCTGGCTGGCCTTACGAACCCTCGGAGTATTTCTGTACAAACAATCTATCGCAATTCACCGCATGCAGGCACTCGGTAGAAGACTAATCATTCGTAAAAGCAAGGCTACACATGGCGCTGTGAAATGAGCACGTCCGTTTCTGTAGCGCATTTACAAAACGGCGCCCTTCCGCACGTCCGATTGACATCACGTACGGAGAGAGAGCACGTGCGTTTAATGTTCAAGTTTCATCGCGTACCTTATCGCTGTTCTCGTCGCGATATCCTCGATGGTGGCACATGGGAACGCAGCACGTCTGCACCATTGCAGCACGCCGTCACTACGAAAAACGTTGATGACAGTTCACGATTCGCCGGTGCTGAAATGTCACGCACTGGCACGTTGCCGAAGCCTGCGTCGTCTGCTGCGGTGCCCTCACAATGGCGGCAGACTGTAGTTTGCGTGCGCGGCGCTAGGGGCGCCCTTTTTCGAAAAGGGTCTATACCGTGTCGTCGAAGCTACCTGAGGGCAAGCGAAGCCATTTCGCACAGTCGTTTGCTACGAAAGAAGTGGATCCGTCCACATCAACGCTAAATTCAGTTCGAAGCGGGCGTCGAAAACCGCCGCCATGTTTTATGTACACTACGTTAACCACCCAAACACGCTAACGCTAAATCTGAAAAATAGCGTGCGTACGGCAAACGCTACGGGTCACGTACGGTACTGCGCATGCGCATTTCGGTTCCGCTATTCCGGTAAGCCCGCTATTCCGTTAAGCCCGCTAAACTATAACTGTCTAATAACGACAAATTGCAGGATATACTTGGCTGAATACTGGCGTCACTGGTATCACCAATACTGCAGCTAGCAATGATAGGCACGTTTCGAGTCTTCTTGAACTCGCAAACAGAACAATCAAGGGGCGACTGTATCAAACGTAAAGTACTGAACGTAAGCTATATATTTGTGCGTGACCTACGCTTACCTTGTGTCGCCGGGACGGGTCACCAGTCTCCAGATTCGTACGACTACTAGTGGTTCTTGGGGGAGAAATGAAAAAGGCGCTAATTTCTGTCTGCCCATTGGCGACACGGCTAAGCGCCCTCTAGGGGTAGGGGTAAGGTGGGAATAAAAGAAAAGTAGAAAGAAATAGTGAAGGATGTGATCGGAGGTCGACAGGGGCGACGAAGAAAGGGGAGGACAGGAAAGATTGGGGAGCCGGTCACAGGTGTTCACGGACGGGACCACGATTCAGCGTAGCAACGCGCACGTCTAGACACTCGCAGGACGGTGGGACAGTCGCCAGCCGCCTGTGCCTTCTCAATGCGTACCGCTGTTTCCCGCCAAATTTGAGAGCGGAAATCCTTGGCGCAAACAAAGGCGATGCAGCCCCACTTTCTTTTCACTCCTACGCTGTAAGAAGCGCAGTGCAACATCAAACCTACAGCTGCCGCGGAAGCTCTGCCATGCTTTTCGCCGAAAGAATAAAGAGAGAAAGAAGTGAAAGGTGAGACCATGCAGCCTAATACCTGCAGGTGCATCGCAGTGTTGTCGGTAACGCGTTACAAGTAACGGCGTTACCGGTAACGCGTTACTTTTTTCGGTAACTTAGTAACGTACTCGTTACTATTTCGGAACTGTAACGGGTAACGTACCTACGTTAACATTTTTCGGTAACGTGAGGTGTCACGTTACTCGTTACTTTTACATCCTGTAGGTGCCTTTTTCCCAGAGCTCACCCCGACGAATTCTTTTGTCGCAGCCTCGGAATGCTGTCGGCCTGCCAGGCATTAACAAAGAAAGTGCGGGCGGAATCACTTTTGTTAATAGGAAAATGCGGGGACCAATTCCTAAGACGCGCCGACTACCTTTGGAAAAAGTTGGGCCATCGCCACACAAAGCTTGAAAAAAGCCGCGGAATCCGCCATGAGAAACTGTACGGACATGTTTTTCGTGGAAGTGGATTGTAGCAGGTGGATTGCTGGCACCTGCGCCTTTTCGTGCCCAAGAGACAGGCCGCCCAAAGAAAAAAGCGCAAAGGCTAGTTTACTCCATACCAGGTGCTGATCGTGAGGCTTCGTACGCGGGGGAAACAAAGAACTTCCCCGAGAGGCAACATAAAAACGACGTCCGCAAGTTCGAGTGACAAAGGAGTGCACTCGCCGATCACAGCGTGGTGAAAGACCACCGCATCGAATTTAACAAGTCCCGCGTCGTTGACCTAGAAGCCAATTACTATAAGCGGCTTTTTGTGGAATCCTGACCCATCCAGGCGACAGCCAGTAGCGTCAACCGGTCTACAGGTGCTTTGCCGATCGAAAGTCTGCCTCAATGGAATTCTGCACATCATGGAGAATTGATGTGACCCCACGGCAAGAAGAAGACCCTCAAAAAGAAAACGAGCGGGACGCGAAACGTCCTACTTTTTCTTGTAACGAAAAAAAAAAAAAAACTTACTGACTACCTTCGTTGGCGTCGCTCTGTTTCAAACAAAACCCATGAATACCGCTGTCACACGAACAGCTTTAATCGCGGTTAAGCTAACTACGGTTACGGCTAACCCCGGTTACAGGTAGCTACACGGCAAGTGGTTACCGCAAACGGGTGATTCCACGAGAGATCGTCACGGATCCGAAAATGGATGTTTTAGATTTAATTGAGTATTTTGTATTTTATGCACATGCCACCCAGTAGCCTGAAGAGGAACCTAGTTTTATTATTAGCTGCATAATTTACGAGCACAAAATAGCGAGCATATTCAATACAGAGGGACCGATTTTATTACCTGTTGTTCTCGAACATTCACAGTGATGAAAAACGCCAATATTACCGTTACAAAGACATTTTGTGTAGGACATGTATGCGCAACAAAGAGTAAAGTAACATTGTTTGGAACTTGTAGAGCGAAGGAAACTATTTTTGAAAAGTGTCTAAATATGCGACATTTTTTATAGTTGCTACATAATAGTTGCTACAACGTTGATAAGGTTTATCAACTTTGTTTTGAAAATGAATATTATTTCTTTCTATCTGCAACTACAGTTAAGTTTCTGGTTACTGAACTCCTGAGCGAACGAATCTTAAACACTCTATACAGGTTAACAGGTTATATAGGTTAAAGTGAACAAAAATGTATATTCACAGATATTTTTTTCCGTGACTAGGCCATTAAATCATTCCTTTATTACTACAAAATTTGCGCATCTATTTTGCTAGTAGAAGCACGCCGTCAGAATTACTGTAAACGTATTGAAAGTTCAGTGATGCTTTCTTTGCGGATAGCGTTAATAACTGAATCTCATAGTGTGTATAATGTCACATTGAGAAAAATGGCTTCACCATGTGCCAGAGTCAGAAGCCATCACATGCAATTCTACAGGCAACTTTAAGCCACTATAACGTAGCTAAAGTCCGGTACATTTGTGCAAATAATTCTTGTTAAATCAGCATTTTGGGCATAATCGTTGTTTGTTTTCTAAGCTTTATGTGAAACGTAAATTTGAGATTTAAAAAAATTCCTATTGCGGGTTCCTGCAGCAAAGACACATTGATTAAAATTTATGATTGCGGAGTAACGGCAGAGGTAACGTCCGTTACTTTTTTTCGGTAACGGTAACGGTAACGCGTTACATTTTTTTGTAGGTAACGTAGGGCGGTAACGCGTTCCTTTTTTTATAGTGTAACGAGTAACGTATCTAGTTACTTTTTTTCAGTAACGCCTACAACACTGGTGCATCGTTTCAAGAACCTTTTACATTTGAGTTCTCAGAGGGCAACTTCGTGCCAAGCGACAAGCAGCACTCGGAATGCGGGAAAAAAAGGTGACGTGAAGAACACTGTTTCATCCCGTCGACGGCAACATTCCAGGGGTTCCTACAGGCTTTGTTTCGTTGTCATAACTTTCTCTGGTTCAGATATTTCAGCGATGTGTGCAATCCAGCGTCTTGCCTTACGCCGCGAATAGACTTTGTTAAAGGAGTATTGACACGAACTTTTGAAGGCGAGATAACTTGTGGGATATATTTGTGTGGGCACATACGCATCACCTGCGAAATATCAATGGATAATATCGCCTAGAACATATTTAAAATCGATTTTAAAGCGCGTGTCACGCCACTGCACGTGAAACCCGCCTTTGATTTTCGTGTAACCAACCAACCACCACGTCACTCTCTCGCTGTCTCTCTGCGGTACGGTGGCTGCCCTCTCGGTACACATAACTATTCACATAACTATTCACCAGCTGTCAGTGCGACTCGACAGCTGGTATGGTGGCGCTGCGGCGCTAGGACAGTGAACGCTGGGTGACAGAGATTCACGAAAAAAAGGAGGCCGCACCTAGGATATTTTGGAGCCACATAAAGGCGCTAGGTAGGAAGTCTGTCACAACGCAACAACGCATTCTCGATGAAGGAGGAAATCAATTGGAAGGGTACGAAGCGCTAGGTCACATTCGAAAGGTAGCAGCCGATTCGTTTAAAAAGAGCGTCCAGGGGATTTCCCCGGTGAGTAAAAGTGTGGCGGAGAGAGCAACCGAGGAAGAGCTAGTGCTGGAGAATTTCAATTGGAAAAAGGCTGAAGGAAAAATTCCAAAGCGCACTGCCGCGGGTTTAGACGGGATTCCCGTTACCCTCAACGAACTAGGAAATAGCACTAAAGAAGCACTGCTGAAAGCTGTAGAAAAATGCTTAAAGGACAGGCAAATACCGGATAGTTGGCGAAAAGGTAGAATGAACTTAATCTATAAAGGCAAGGGAGAAAAGGATAACATTCGCTCGTATAGACCACTAACCATTACATCGGTACTATACAGGTTGGCGATGCAAGCAGTAAAAATGAAAATAGAAAAGTGGGCAGAACACAACGATATTTTGGGACAAACAGGGTCACACAAACAGGGCGGCGTGATGATTGAGCAGAAGCTTCCAGGATTATTTTATGCTGACGATATTGTCTTATTTGCTGACTGTCGAGAGGATATACAGCAGCTGGCGGATATATGCGGAAGGGAAGGGGAAGCTCTAGGACTACGATTTAGTGTAACAAAATGTGGATTGATGGTATTCAATGACCCTTGTGATCAGGCGGTGTCAATACAGGGCCAAGAAATACCGAGGGTGAGCGAATACAAGTACCTCGGAGTATGGATAAATGAGGGTGACAGGTACATGGAGGTACCGGAAAAAGCCTCAGCAGCAAAAGGAAAGAGGAATGCTGCAATAATGAAGCACAGAGCATTGGGGTGTAGGAAAAAACGTCCCCGGAATATACGTCCCCGGAAGATACGTCCCCGGAATAAACGTCCCCGGAAGAAACGTCCCCTCTGGCATTGCTCTCTAGGAAAAAAAGTCCCCAAGTGAAAAATTAACCGAAAAACCAATCTTGTGCGAACTCACTTGACAAAACACTGCATTCTTTATTCGACACTTCTCAATTTTTCGGCCACATTTTGCTCGAAAACAAGTGAAATTGCTTCCCAGCCTTCTGTTCCTGGCCTCCGCATGATTGTTCCCCATGGCAACGCCACAGAGGTTCTTTTTTTCCATGAATCAAACGGAAACGAACAAACAGCATTTTATTACGTCTTTTGATGCACGGAAGGTTCCTTTTTTATTGCTGCCAGTTTGATTACTAGTGATTTATTGTAGGCAGACTCTCATACGTCATCGGGATCACTTCGAAAATGTCCCACTCGTAGCGCTCATCATGTGATACATTTAGCTTAATTTCTCGGTAAGTAGGGCACTGCTGTCGATAATATTGCCGTTTTAGGAGTTGTCATACATTGAGCTTTCACTCTGACATAAATTGTTATTTGCCTTTAGTGTCCCTTTAATGACGGGTGGCTGAAGTTGATATGTCATTATGGCGTCTGCATTATTTCAGTAATCTGCAATCTTCGCGCATATCCTTTGTTTTTTGCTTTGAGAAATGAAGAATTGGCGACTGGAAGGCGCAAGGTTCGATGGTCCCGTCTGGGGACATTTTTTCCGACAACGCAAATGGGGACATTTTTTCCGGGGACGTTTATTCAGGGGACGTAACTTCCGGGGACATTTTTTCCGGGGACGTTATTTCCGGAACCCAGAGCATTGTGGGGATACAATAGGTACGAGGTGCTTCGAGGTCTGTGGAAAGGTGTAATGGTTCCGGGGCTTACTTTTGGGAACTAAGTGGTGTGCATGAGGGCAGAGGTGCAATCGGGAATGGATATAAATCAAAGGACTGTGGGACGCCTCGCGTTGGGTGCTCACTGGAAGACGACAAATGAGGCTGTAAAGGGCGATATGGGATATGGGCAGGTTTTGAGGCGAGGGAGGCTCAGAGCAAAATAAGGTACGAAGAAAGGCTAAGGAATATGAAGGAGAGTAGATGGGCAGAGAAGGTGTTCCGTTACTTGTATAGGAAGAGCGTGGACACACAGTGGAGAAAAAGAACTAGGAGGCTCACTAGTAAATATACGGCTGGTAGTGTAAGCAGCATGTCAACAAAGAGCGTTAAGCGAAAAGTCAGAGAGGCGGAGAGGATTTACTGGATGGCAGCTATGGAGAAAAAACCGGCTTTGAGTAACTACCGAAAGGGCAAAAATGAAATAAGGAGGGAGGCATTTTACGACAATTCAATGGGAAGCGCTTTACTGTTTGAAGCGAGATCGAGTTGCCTTAGAACGGGTAGTTATAAAGCGAGATTCAGTAAAGAAGAAGAACAATGCACGTGCTGCGGGGAAGATCAGGAAACGGCGGAGCATGTTCTGATTGAATGTGGAGACATCCACCCAGGTGTACGTTTGGGCACGAGCCTACACGACGCCTTGGGTTTTAGAGACAATGGAAAGCTGAACACACCCGCGATTGAAATAAGTAAGAGACGGTTTGAGTATTGGTGGCAGAAAACTAGAGAGAAAGGACAAAAATAAATATTGGAAAAAAAAATAAGGACATTCTGCCGTAAAGGGCAGAGAACGGAGCTGAAAACTTAAGTTTTTTTTTTCTTCTGGAGTAAAATAGTTTTAATTGAAGTAAAGACACTAGGCCAACGCTAAGAAAAAAAAAAGAGTAAAGTTTTTTTTTTTTTTTTTTTTTTGAGCCTGGTGGCACACTTGTCACCACCCCGTTATAAAGGGGACGCTCATAGCATCCATCCATCCAGTCAGCGCCGCGAGTAGCGGCCGCGCGCGTGATCCCGTCGTGGCATGTTGTGAATGCCGCTCTGTGTGAGCAGAGCAATGACATTGCGGAACGAGCAGCGCGCGTGATTGCGTGGATTCCGCGGAACTGAATACGCAGAAAGATATTTAAAATAAAAGCAATCTTCTTCCCGGCAGTGATCTTTACGCTTCTAATCATGTTTGCGGCGTCAGGGAGGAAACTGTGTCAGCAAAGGGGCCCTTCGAAGTCAGTTACAAGTGTGTCGCAAGTGTGTTGCAAGTGTGTGAAGAGCGTCGATCAGGACGTCCGCCTTCAGGTTATCAAAGTTTTATCAAGGTCTTCGATTAAAGTAAAACCATTGTGACGAAGATGCGCCTCCATCCAGAAGCATCGTCAAAGCTCGCCACGCTCGGCTTGTGCTTTTTCTTCCCTCATCTATTACGCGAAGAGCTCCCTTTGACTTTTGCATCCGTTCTCGCTATTCAGCAGGCGTTCTCGCTATTAATCAGTCTGCGTGTGTTAGTTGGTGTTCGTGCTAAGCACTAGAAAAAACGTTCGTTCCTCCCGCTTTTTTTTTTACGCTGGCTCGTTCCTTCGGACTTTTTGATGATTTCTGTACATTTTCCCAGATGTCTATAGAACCAATTGCACATTGTGGGAGCAAGGTGCACATGCAAGGGTGGACGCCGAGGATGGTGTAAGCTCGTCGCCGCCTTGTCTATGTTTGTCAACAACTGCGAGCACACATCCTGCACAGACATATCATGCGTCTGGCTCTGGTCATCGCCGCGTCTTCTTCTAGAGAGGAAGATGTTCAACGCTTCGTCTCAGGGTCACACTGTCACCTTTCCCATAGCACGCAAGAAAACGTGTCGGAAGACACAGGCAGAATGCAGGGCTTTCGAGCTTCTCTCATCACTGCGCAAGAACTGGGCACTGCATATGCGGTTTCGGTGCTTCACACGCTGCCTAAGACCTCCATCGGGGCTAAAAGAAGGCAGAGTTTATGACCACAACGAGCAAATATGCGCAGTAATAGCAAGGAAAGCATTAAAAAATTAAGAGCGTCTGTTTATCTCGCACGTGGCACCGCCCTTATCCGACGCTGTCACCGCTCGTTCTCGTGAGCCTTCTATATAAATCCATACAATTTTCTTTTTGGCAGCTTACCGACAATGTTTCTGTAGCTGTTGCGACAGCCATACACACCACAATAGACCCTTTTCATAAATACGCCACCTGACGGTGGGCTTTTCGTCAGTTTCGTTTCGCAAAGGAGCGTGGGATAGCCAGCGCCATCATGAGGGCATGGAAAGCGAGCCGTCAAATGCGTGAGTGCTGTGATGTTTGTGTTGGCGGCTAGTTCTCCGTGTCATCCGCTGAAATCTCACCGTTTGCGTGCTTGAACGAGCTCTTAGTACTCTCCGTCGGTCTTTCTGAGGTGCTCCCGCTGCACAATGAGCAACATTTTGTACCCTTCAACGGGTTGGACGAGCAGTTTGGCTCGACTGCCGCGGTTGCGGGACCGTGACCACAGCCAACTCGCGTGCGCGCCCGGACCAGGGAAAAAAGGCTCGCCGAAGCTACAAAATTCTCACCGAAGGAAAGGACGTCACTGTCGCGGAACTATGCGACCGCAACCGGTGAAAATACTGTCTGCCGCAAGCCACACCACGCAACTATTTTCCGGACGCCACGCGTTGAGTATATTTGTATTCTGTGGCGTAGCCAGGGCGGGGGGGGGGGGCACACTGGGCCCGTGCACCCTCCCCCCCCCCCCCCCGAAATTGTTTTTGCCATGATACACAGAGCACAAAATGACACTCGACCACATCTGCCTGCCCGGCCCCCACTTCAGATCAAGGTGGTGCCCCCCCCCCCCCCAAATTCTGCCTAACCCCTGTTTGTCTGTACTAAAAAATGTTGACACGTGGCTTACGATATGCGAGTACTGTCGCTACTAAATCAATGGTACGCAACTTCATTTTTATTTTTCTGGCTGGCCTTACGAACCCTCGCAGTATTTCTGCACAAACAATCTATCGCAATTCACCGAATGCAGGCACTCGAGAGAAGTATATTCATTCGTAAAAGCAAGGCTACACATGGCGCTGTGAAATAAGCACGTTCGTTTCTGTAGCGCGTTTACAAAACGGCGCCCTTCCGCACGTCCGTTTAACATCACGTACGGAGAGAGAGCACGTGCGTTTGTTGTTCAAGTTTTATCGCGTACCTTATCGCTGTTCTCGTCGCGATATCCTCGATGGTGGCACATGGGAACGCAGCACGTCTGCACCATTGCAACACGCCGTCTCTACGAAAAACTTTGATGACAGTTCACGATTCGGCGGTGCTGAAATGTCACGCACTGGCACGTTGCCGAAGCCTGCGTCGTCTGCTGCGGTGCCCTCACAATGGCGGCAGACTGTAGTTTGCGTGCGCGGCGCTAGAGGCGCCCTTTTTCGAAAAGGGTCTATAGACCCTTTTTATAAATACGCCACCTGACGGTGGGCTTTTCGTCAGTTTCGCTTCGCAAAGGAGCGTGGGATAGCCAGCGCCATCGTGAGGGCATGGAAAGCGAGCCGTCAAATGCGTGGGTGCTGTGATGTTTGTGTTGGCGGCTAGTTTGTGTTGGCGCTTCCGCTGCACAATGAGCAACATTTTGTACCCTTCAACGGGTTGGACGAGCAGTTTGGCTCGATTGCCGCGGTTGCGGGACCGTGACCACAGCCAACTCGCGTACGCGCCCGGACCGGGAAAAAAAAAAAAACGCTCGCCGAAGCTGCAAACTTTTCACCGAAAGCTACAAACTTCTCACCGAAGGAAAGGAAGGACGTCACTGTGAAAATCCTGTCTGCCGCAAGCCTCACCACGCAATTATTTTCTGGACGCCACGGGTTGGGTATATTTGTATGCTGTGGCGTAGCCAGGGGGCACACCGGGCCCGTGCCCCCCCCCCTCCCGAAAATTTTTTTTGCCATGGCACACAGAGCACAAAATGACACTCGACCACATCTGCTTGCTCGGCCCCCACTTGTGATCAAGGTGGTGCCACCCCCCCCCCCCCCCGAAACAATTTTCTGATACGCCCCTGTTTGTACTAAAAAAATGTTGACACGTGGCTTACGATATGCGAGTACTGTCGCTACTAAATTAACTGTACGCAACTTCATTTTTATTTTTATGGCTGGCCTTACGAACCCTCGCAGTATTTCGGCACAAACAATCTATCGCAATTCAGCGCATGCAGGCACTCGGGAGAAGACTATTCATTCGTAAAAGCAAGGCTACACATGGCGCTGTGAAATAAGCACGGTCGTTTCTGTAGCGCGTTTACAAAAAAGCGCCCTTCCGCACGTCCGTTTGACATGACGTACGGAGAGAGAGCACGTGCGCTCGTTGTTCAAGTTTTATCGCGTACCTTACGTTGTTCTCGTCGCGATATCCTCGATGGTGGCACATGGGAACGCAGCACGTCTGCACCATTGCAGCACGCCGTCTCTACGAAAAACGTTGACGACTGTTCACGATTAGGCGGTGCTGAAATGTCACGCACAGGCACGTTGCCGAAGCCTGCGTCGTCTGCTGCGGTGCCCTCACAATGGCGGCAGACTGTAGTTTGCGTGCGCGGCGCTAGGGGCGCCCTTTTTCTAAAAGCGCTGGGTAGGAAGTCTGTCACAATGCAACAACATATGGTAGATGAAGGAGGAAATCAATTGGAAGGGTATGAAGCGCTAGGTTACATCCGAAAGATAACAGCCGATTCGTTTAAAAAGGTCGCCCAGGGGATTCTCCCGGTGAGTAAAAGTACGCAAAGGAGTGCAACCGACGAAGATGTAGCACTAGAGAATTTCAATTGGAAGAAAGCCGAATGCAAAATTCCTAAGCGCACTACACCGGGCTTAGATGGGGTTCCCGTCAGCCTCATTAACGAACTCGGACATAACACTAAAGAAGCACTGCTGAAAGCCGTAGAAAAGTGCTTACAGGAGAGGGAAATACCAGACAGTTGGCGAAAAAGTAGAATGAACTTAATATATAAAGGCAGGGGAGAAAAGGATAACATTCGATCGTATAGACCGCTAACCATTACATCGGTGCTGTACAGGTTGGCGATGCAGGCAGTAAAATTAAAAATAGAAGCGTGGGTGGAACAAAATGATATTTTGGGAGAACTTCAGAATGGATTTCGAATCGACAGGCGGTTAGACGATAATCTGTTTGTTCTTACTCAGTGTATAGAAATATCGAAAATAGAAAACAGGCCCTTATACGTAGCTTATCTAGATATTACCGGGGCGTATGACAACGTTAATCAGGAAATTTTGTGGGATATACTGGAAGAAGTGGGCATAGGTGACGACTGTATACAGCTTTTGAGGGAAATATACCGAGAAAATACAGTTTGTATAGAATGGGAAGGAATGAGTAGCAAGGACAGCGTTGAAATTAGCAAGGGGCTGAGACAGGGATGCCCTTTGTCTCCGCTGTTATTCATGCTGTACATGGTGAGGATGGAAAAAGCGCTAGAAGGTAGCAACATTGGATTTAATTTGTCACACAAACAGGTCGGCACGATGGTTGAGCAGAAGCTTCCAGGTCTATTTTATGCTGATGATATTGTCTTATTTGCGGACAGTCAAGATGATATACAGCGACTGGCAGATATATGCGGAAGGGAATGTGAGGCTCTATAGGACTAGAATTTAGTGCAACAAAATGTGGATTGATGGTATTCAATGATCACGAAGACCATGCGGTCTTTATACAGGGCCAAAAAATACCGAGGGTAAGCGAGTACAAGTACCTCGGAGTATGGGTAAATGAGGGGGATAGATATATGGAGGTACAAGAGAAAGCATCGGTAGCAAAGGGAAAGAGGAATGCTGCAATTATGAAGCACAGAGCTTTATGGGGGTACAATAGGTACGAGGTGCTTCGAGGGCTGTGGAAGGGTGTGATGGTCCCGGGGCTTACATTTGGGAACTCAGTGGTGTGCATGAAGTCAGAGGTACAATCAGGAATGGATGTAAATCAAAGGACGGTGGGCCGCCTCGCGTTGGGCGCTCACGGGAAGACGACAAATGAGGCTGTAAAGGGTGATATGGGATGGACAGGCTTTGAAGTGCGGGAAGCTCAGAGCAAAATGAGATTCGAAGAGAGGCTGAGGAAAATGAAGAAGAGTAGATGGGCAGAGAAGGTTTTCAGGTATTTGTATAGAAAAAGTGTTGACACGCAGTGGAGAAAAAGAACTAGGAGGCTCACCAGTAAATATACGGCTAGCAGTGCGGGCGATATGGCAACAAGGAGCATTAAGCGGAAGGTCAGAGAGGCGGAGAGGACTTATTGGATGGCAGCGATGGAAAAGAAGCCGGCTCTGAGTAACTACCGAAAGGGAAAAAAGGAAATAAGGAGGGAAAGGTTTTATGATAATTCAAGGGGAAGCGCTTTACTGTTTGAAGCAAGGTCGGGCTGCCTTAGAACGCGTAGTTATAAAGCGAGATTCAGTAACGAAGAAGAACAATGTACATGCTGCGGGGGAACTAAGGAAACGATGGAACATGTACTGATTGAATGTGGCGATATTCACCCAGGTATACGTGTGGGCACGAGTCTACATGAAGCCTTGGGTTTTAGGGACAACGATGGAAAGCTGAACATGTCCGCGATAGAAATAAGTAAGAGACGGTTAGAGTATTGGTGGCAGAAAAGTAGAGATAAAGAACAAAAATAAATAATGGGGGAATAATAAGGTCATTCTGCCTTAAGAGGCAGAGAGATAGACCGTGAATTTGTATTTTTTCGTATAATAACATAGATTTAATCAATGTGGATAAGGTATTAGGCCAACATGAAAGAAGGAAGTTTTTTTTTTTTTTTTTTCTTCGTGCCTGGTGGCAGACATGTCACCGCCCCGTTACAAAGGGGACGCTCATAGCATCCATCCATCCATCCGGTCTATACACTCCTATTTGACCGCGAATTAGCTTCTTCCTTTCGAGCTGCTATGGTTCCGCCCGTACACACCCGCTCTCAGCCGCGACTGATTAGAAACGCGCCGCGCCGCGGGCGGCGCCACTTGTTCAGTCAAAACTGCAGCGCACTAGGCCTTATGCTACAAATAATTAACCGTCGCGTGCTCGAGGAAACGAGCTTTCCATGCGTAATAAGTGAGTCGAAGAAAAAACAAGATCCAAACTTTTTCTGTCAATGCTCCTTTAAGCTGCCACCCCCTTTTACTTAGGAAACTGTCACTAATGCAATACTATAGTAGTTATGAAGTGTTGTGTTGGTGCATCACGCAGATTTAAACAGGTTGTATAAAAATGCAGGACGTTCTGTAAAGGGTAACTAACAATCGATGTATATTTTGGTGGTTCGTTTCAATTCATATTTTGCTCAACATGATTTATTACAAATTTTTGGGTTAACAGTGTCAAGAACCTGCTTGTAACTGAGCTGCTGTCTTTGTACGGGGGCGAAGGACTCCATCAAGCCATTAAAATGGCTTTTCCCTTCGCCTCCGATCACGTGTATTGTGATGAATCAATAAAATCAAATCAAGCAAGGGGGTTGAGGAGATGAAATCCTTGGATAGAGAAGAAGAGAAGAGCACAGGATAGTAACTGTCTCTCGTCAAGGAGGACATCTCAGCCCTCCTGTCCCGGTGTGGACGATTAAAATAGCAGAACAGAGGCTCAGCGTCGTTGAAAAAGGGGGTGAAAAGTTGGAGGAAAGACGAGGGCACCATCTCGAGTTCCCAGAACACAAACCGGTGGGCCGGGGCAACTCTTTTACCTATAAAAAGACCGGCGGGTGGTCGGCGGCACTGGGAATCGAACCCGGTAGCTCCGGCATTGGAAGCGGACGCTCAAGCAATTGGGCTTCCTCTGCAACCTGACAAAGGAGGTGGATGCAGGCACTGGACGGAAGAAGGGCGGGGGGGGGGGTGTCATACAGACTTTGGGGGGCGGGGCGGCGATCGCCCCTACCGCCCCCTCCCCCTCTGGATCCGCCACTGCGCGGCGGTGGGGGATAGGACGGAATTTCGGGCTCTTGTTTGGCCACATTGTTGCACTTGCTCCTGCAGAGAGCGGCAGTGGGCGTCCAGTCTGCAGCTGCATGGTCGTCTGCAGCTCGTCGTCAACAGCTCGCCAAACGGGTCGTACAAGCCACCAGAGTAGTCTAGTAACACTGGTCTCCTCGTCCGTGTGAGTGGGGGACATTTGTGGAGACTTCTCCTCGCGACCTGACGTCACTAGGCTCCGCCTTTATCCCTCGAGGATTTGTCCCCCGTCTGAATACCCCTTGAGCTGCGATGCCTAGATTAAAGTTGTTTTGTTTTCCAAACACGTCTCTGATCTCTTCGCTGTGTCTGCTTGCGCACGGAAGTACCTAACCTGCTGTCATTCCCGTCGCCGACTTCGCGCTGGCGACGCTCGTGTGGCAACTTGTAACAGTGCCACTGCACATTAACGCCTTTCCGGAAGATGTCCCCTCACGTAAATGACTTTAGTGTGTCCTCGTGTCAGGGCTATAAAATGATGAAATGACCATGTACCGCGCGGGCTGGGAACGAAGAAAGCGCTCCGTTTCCATGAGAAAATCGTAGGTGCAGGATGTACACATATCTTTGGATGCAGAAATGTTCTAAAATACGGGTGAATTCATGATTGGAGTGGTTTACTTCAATTCAACAAAACAATTATTAACAAAATGACATAGACGTTTCGCCACATATGCACCCATGCACATCTCTGCACAGGATATAGCTTCTACTCAAACGATGCGACGACTTTGCCTCGTGAACGAAAGTGGGGCAAGTGAGCACTACTGGAATCGTGGTTCATTCGTCTTAAACTGTCGGCTTGCAACAACAGCCGCGGCCCCCTACTGGACGTTTACAAGGACGTATGCGACACTGGTCGATCTCCTCTCATTTATTTATTGTCAGAATGCCCCCTGCATAGGTGGCGAAACTAGACTCCCGAGAAAAACTGCTCTGCAATCCCATGCGACGCGAGAAGACTCGCCAGCACTCTTGCAGACTGCTTAACTCCTTGGTTCGTCGTACGCTAGCTTTTGTTTACTTTTGAACTGTTAGCGAATAGCGACTTGAGTGATATATATATATACTTAAATACGGAAGAGTAACTTCGGTTGCCGCAAGGTTATAAGTATAAAAGTATATGCGCGTTCATAAAAACAACTATTTATTTTGTCTACGTTTCGACGGGAGCCCCGTCTTCTTCAGGACATAACAATATTTACAGCGTGTGTGTGTCCTCTTATAGCATGTTGAGAGTGGAGGGGAAAGGACAGAAAGGAAGGGAAATAGGAACGTAACAAGTAACGGAGAAAAAAAAAAGGGGGGGGGGGGGGAACCACGACAACAACAAGAACAATACAAAAAAGAAAAGTCAGGAAGGTCAGTAAGAAGGGTTTTGCTTGACGCGGACATTGTGTTCGTTTAGGTGCGCAGTGGCTCTATTGTTGTCGATATATATATATATATATATATATATATATATCAGGGGCGTAGCCAGGGGGGGGGGCTTATGGGGCTGAACCCCCCCCCCCCCCCGAAATTTTTCGTGCTCTCTTTCACCACCGACCAGGGGCGTCGCCCGGGGGGTGAGATTTATTGGGCTTCAGCCTCCCCGCCACCCCTTGAATTATTTTTTCGTTCTATTATACACCGCCGTCCGAAATAACCACCTTCACCGAAAACCACCCAGGATGTCGTCTAAAATGTTTTTTTTTCGAGCACGACAATACCATGGACAGTTAAAAGGTTCTGGGTGGCGGCTTTTCTGCAAGATTTTTTTTCAACCATGCAATTTGTGAAACAGGGTATCACTCTTTTTTCTTTTTTGAACAATAAAAAGAAAATTGACTCTGGTCCGATTATTCCTATTTTTACCTTACTTTCACGCAGCCAGGGTCTGACATTGTGTTCTTCCTAACCTAGAAGCTCTGCAAGGCGACGCAGGTTTAAGTACATTAATTTTTTATGACTAATGTCCCCGGATCTAACATTTACTCTCCATGCAGTTACTTCTACAAGGCAACTTTTAGTCTTCACAGATCACCTCGCTAGACGAATAGTCGTTCCGCTCACAGACTCCATGCGAATGATCGTTTTATCCCCAGTTCAGATGATCTGTTAATCCCCAGGGATTATTTTTCACATTTATTTAGCGCAAGGCGCGAGTACTTTTTTTCACGTGTTGTTTTCCGTGGTTACAATAGATCGCGCGGAAAAGAACGCGACAAAAAAATATTTAGCATTCCGTGCCTCACTGCTTTCGCTGTTAATGCGACAACTAAATACAAAAGTGACACAAAATGAAATGTTTTATTTTTCTATGTACATTTAAAACTTCTTCCTTTCAGTAGACCAACTGTCAAATGTACGCGTGCAGTGATAAGAAAAGAAAAGAAAAGCGTCCTTAAGAAAAACAACCCTGGTGGCATGTCAAACCCATTGCTGAAAGGACACCACCCTCCGACCACCCTCGGGCCACTTCGCTGCTCCCCCCTCCGCGCAAAACGTGACACGTGGCACCACTTACGGGCTCGTTACCCCAACTCCCGCTCCAGCGATTCTGCCGAACCAGACTGTAAAGCAAAGTGCGGAAATGGTTACCGCGCCGAAGGAATGTCAGCGCGCAAACAATTATCAAAGGTGCCGACCGGGCGCCCGTAACCCCGCGACGTGTGCCCGCTCCTCGCCGTTCACGCATTCGAGCGTCAAGGTACTACCCGCCGTCTGAGCCGCCTGATGAAGGCCACACATGACGAATGCCTCCGGCGACCGCGCGGTGCCGAAAAAGCAGGCCGCATTGTCTTGTACCTCCTTGGGTGGCGACCGCGAAGCGCGCGAACAGCAAACGGTGGGGCCGAACCAGTGATGTACACGTTCCTCTAAAACAGGAACGAAAGCTCGTTCCTCGTTCCTTCCCAATATTGGAACGAGTTCCCGTTACAAGTTCCTCTAATGAGAAAGGAACTCGTTCCAGTTACATTTCAAAAATTGGAACGTGTTGTTACATTCACGTTACATTTGAATATTTATTCAAAATATAGTGACGGTCACTGCCGGATAATCCTGAGGCGAAGTAAAGTAAATATTTTAAAGCTCACATCAAGATACACATATTTTACGAATTTTACATCACCGGAAGCAGGTTATATGTATATAAAAGGAATCTAAAGAAACGCTCCTTGACGAATTTTTTAGAGACCACTGGCCACACACAGACACGTCTAACTACAACTTTCGTGCTCGCCTGTCACAAGTGCAACACATGGGGCATTTTTCATGCTAGTCTTCAAATGCACAATCAGAATACTGCTCTTCAGATAGTCAACCAGAAATTTTCCCACATGCACCAATATAAATAAATTTCTTGCACAGGAAACAGCATCGAAAGGAACAATACATAGGCGCCTAACAAGTGCTGATTAAATATTGCAGTGTGAGTACAAACTAATGTCCACGATCCGTATTCGCCACTTAGTGAAGTCTCTCGTTCGCACTCAGCAAGTCAGCACAGCAAGATGCAGCATAGTCAAGTGACAGGCGCGGTCGCCCATCCCCTCTGTTCTGCACAATGTGTTGTGTGCATGAGCCTGTTCATTGCCTAGGAACGTTTACAGAAGGAACGCCGTTCCCTCTGCCGTTCCCACGTAAGCGTAACGAGTTACCGTTACAGTTCCACCGATACTAAATGGAACGGTGGCGTTGCTCCGTTCCTCCAAAAAGGAACTAGTTCCTGGAACGTCGTTCCTTGGAACGCCGTTCCGTGCAACACTGGGCCGAACCGATGCGACACCTCGCCACCGCCGCGCCGGGGCCTGGAAGCGGCCCATTCATGCGCAGCCGGAAGGCATCGCTGGGCAATCAGGGAGGTCATTACGACGGCGTTTCCAACCCTTCCAGCCGCCGCCCGCGTGGGAGCGGGCTCCTTTGTCCTGCGTGCGACAAGAAACCAGATGGGCTCCCTCATCTCCGGAGCCCAAGTACTTTGCGGGGCGACGCGCAGGCACTTCGAAGCCTGCGGTCAGGGCCCATCCGGTCGCATCTGCTTTGACCAAAAGCCGCCGAAGTCGCGCCGCGCGCCGGAATGAACGCAGCACCCCGACCAGCGTGGCCTCCCAAGTTTTCCGCTCAAAGTAAACAAGAAAACAACAACAATCGTGCGCCCAGTTCTGACGGTGAACTTAAGACCGTGCCGGTCCGATTGTTAGGGAGTCGCGCAAGCCGACGTGGTCGAGCATCCACTCGTGGTCCCAACGGCTACGCTACCCGAGTCGCAACAGCACCGACGCGAAGAGATTTGGCGCTTCAGTTGTGCGGTCATGTCGCAGAAAAGAATATCATTTTTTTTCACCTGCGCCAAAGCGTCCAAGCCATGACACCGAAGCCAGCAAAGGTAAGCACATTATATTTTTGTACTATAACCCCTATTCCTTAGAGCACGTGAGCCTCTTCTATTTTCACGCATGAGCGCTTATGGAAGGTGTTGGAAGGTGGCTGGGCGTTGAGTAAGTGGTTAAACTTCAGCCGCGCTGCTGAATCGTGTGACGGACAGACAGAATGACAGACCAAAAATGTTTAGGTTCCCCAAGGAAGACCATCGTCTTTAAAACTCGAAGCGAACGAAAACAAAGGGGCTAGAAGGTGCGTGCCTTATCGCGTATCATGGCCCTAGGCAATTTCTCTCTCTTTTTTTCTGTGAACGTGCGACTTGCTTTCAGTGTGATCGCGAGCGCGCGCGCGGGCACATGGAGGCTGTCGCGCCTGGGTATTTGTATCCGTCCCTTCTCGACAACCATGCTGTTGCTACGAGAGGGCAGCGTCGTACCCGGACTCCGTTTGGTAGCGTAGTCGAGTCTCCGGGTTGAGGAACTGATGCTAGCAAGATGGGAAAACAATAACAAGTTTACTGACACTTTTCGTACACTCAATTTACATCGTGACAAGAGTTCAGCGACGAGCGAATTGGATGAGCCTGTTACCGAGGGCTCAGAGCCCCATTTCTCACTCAGCACCGTCGTTTTAACCCTTCAGTTTGGCTCCTCCTTCTTGATGACCACCAATCACACACACGACACCTCCCACCATGGCACAGTCCATTCCACTGTCGCGGAGGGGTCGTTGCACACTTGAAGCAGCAAGGGTCCGGCGGTTGACGGCACGCAGGTGGGGGAAGCAGGACAACAGGTTCCTCGTGCTTGCCCCTGCAGTTCTTTCCCCGAAGCCAAGAACGTGCCGCGTGCTCTTGCAGTTCTTTCCCCGAAGGCAGAAAAAGGTTTGCGGAGACTCCCGTCCAAACATACCCGTCAGGTGGCTTCGGCAGCGTACCAAGCCAAGCCCAGGTGGCCCATTGTCTCCGGCCTGGCCGTCCCAGACTTTGAGGCCGAGATTCTGTCCATTGTTGGTCACTCGCCGTCCCAGGAATTTCGTTTCCAGGAAGGATGCAGGTGTTCTAGCAGTGTGGGAACGCCTCGTCCGCCGATTCTCATGGTCAGCGCTTCGCCACCGACTGCCAGTCATAACAAGGCCGTCCGCGGCGGTCGCAGTAACTGTGCAGCCTACGCATCAGCCACCGACCTACGAGTGTATTACGGATTCATGGCGCAGTCATTCCGGTTTATGGCATCATTTGTCGATAGAATAGGGGACAAATTCTAGCTGACTGAGAAGTAATCGTAAGTTACAGGCCGCGTGCTGGGTTTCCAGCGGGCCTGGGAAGGAAACGGAGGAGCTATAACGTCTCGCTCGCGTGTTCTGACCATGCTGAAAAGTTGTTGCAGGGCCCTTTTGAAAAAGCACACGCTGAAAGAACATGAGGTTAGGAGTGCGTTTCAATTTTTTTCCCCAGCATGGGTAAGATAAATCGGGAAATAAGAGAACTTACCTTTAACGCCTCATTGCATATCTCATAGAAGTGACCATCGTTAATATTAAGGGAAATTATTTGTGGAACGAACGTCTTTTCGAGCTCGCTTTCCCCACACACGATAACCCAGTAGAATCAGCTACGGCAGCAAATTGCGGATTGTCTTACCGAAGCATTTTTCAGAACATTACTGGCTAATGTGTTACGGCGTGAACTTATTTTTTTTCTATTTCTGTTGTGTCAATTTCCTTTGCAACTTAAATGGCAAAAAATATTGTTCAACTGGTACTGAGCTTCACTGACGCGGTCATCCCAGAAAATACTCGTGCAAGTTCACTGTAATTCACCAACGCTACCATTTCTTGCGTAGGACATCGGAAGAGCCCTGAACTTGATGCTGGAAAAGAAGACGTCTCGCAAGTTGGGCTCGTTCAAGGGGATGATGAATCCACTCTGGGTAATTTACTCACTCCTCTCTCAATTGCGCGCTTCATTGTGATGAGGCGAAGCTGCCTGTGGAGCTAGCCTGCGTGTGCAGCACGACTGCTTGCTGTAATTATAAAAAAAACTTAAGACCAGGCTAACTGAGAACCTTCATGTGTTATCAGGTTTCTCCGTCTTGTGGTAGAGGTGAAGAAGAAGTGCGATAAAAACTTGGAGGACGCTATAGCTTTGCCTTCAAGAGTAGAACACGATAGCGTAATCGCTGCCCGTTCGCATCGCCTTCTCAATTGTAGTTCTCGTTCGGTGCCTCAACTGTGCTGCAAGGAAACGAACGCCTGTGTGCGTAACGTTAGCCGTTTTAAACTATCGTAGAATTTTTACTGCAAACTGCAGTTGGGCAGTGCCGACCAAGCCGTAATTCTTCCTTCAGCGAAAGGCACAGTACGTGTCCGTATAAGGCAACACGCGAAGCTACGCAGCTGCTCACGCTGTTGATGCTTTTGCAGCTGATGACGATTTAGGATGTCTGTGCGCTTTGCATTCGGTGGGCCTTTAAAACCACCAGTCTTGCAGAATTCACATGTTTTGACACTTGGCGCAATTGTACGCTTCTGCCACGCAATATTGCATGCGTTGAGGAGGCTCCTCCACCCACATGACATTCATATAGTGTTTTTTTCCGAAGCAGTTTCAAGCCGTGATGTGACTCTGTGGTAGAACGCCTGCTTGCCCCGCAGAAGGCCTGGGTTAGATTTTCACTCAAACCGAACATTATTATTTAGTTCGTTTGCATATTTCTCAAGTTTTCACTCACGGGCAACTCTGATTTTTCGCTCACAACCGCCGACGCCGACACCGTAATTTCCGCGAAACGAGCTCTTCAACGCTAGCGCATTAAAATAGCTGTGACATTACAATGAGCGCAGGCTGATCAAAGTCGGTAATGTTAGCTTTCAAGATTCGTTAAACATGCCCCCCGCGCCACCGGCGGAAAGACTGACGCTAATAGTGTTGCCGGCATACAGGCGTTTAAAAAAAATCTTGAAGAAAACAAACACGGGTGCTTTTCGCCAGTTGGTTCAAAAAGAACTGTTCATTAAGATCAAAACGGACTAGCACGTTATAGTACTCAAGAAGCACCTCGCTTATGGAGGAAAAACATGGGCTACTCACTACTACACTACCGCCAGTCTGTCATACATGTTGTTACGAGAGATAAAACGAAAAAAAAAAAGAATCCTGATGTCTTGCCCATCCGTTGACGACACACTTTTGCCACGGAACTTGAAACCGCCTTGTTTCAAGGGGATTAGCTATTGTGGAGCCCAAGCTTATTTTTCGTGTTCCCTCCGTTTTACACAGGTACTGCTTCAAGTACTTCAGGTACTGCTACTTCTGCGACTGAAGACAAAGCACTGACATCAGGGACATCAGAGCCAGAGACACCAGAGTCGGAGGCGCATGCATCTTCTGTGTCAAATGTCTCCTCTGGTGAGAACTGCCGCGTATTCTTTCCTTACTGGTTTAGATAGTGTATATAATTTGAGAATGGCGCCGTCATTGGACGTACTAAATAGTGACGCTTTAAATATTTATCTTTTTCAGACCCTCAAAATGTTGCAAAAGCAAGTTTGATATCGGACTCTTCACAGATGACTTAAAAGTGAATGATTAGACAAAACATCAACCGCTAACTTGTCCTTGGCTTCCTCCGCCAGGCTACATGTTTAAGTCTATGAACGATTTGAAGCAGAAACGAAGGTTTCAGGTGGCTTGGTTGCACAGGTGCCGATGGCTCAGCTACTCAGCGCTTCAAAATGGTGCGTTTTGCCGAGTGTGTGTCCTTTTTAGCAGAAGTGAGGTTGGCAAGAGTCAACATGCGCGCACTGGGGCCCTCGTATCCAAGCCATTTCAAAAGTGGAAGCACGCCCTCGAAGTCTTCTGTGCACATGAAGCCACTAAATATCACACTGACGCTCAGCTGGTAGCCGATAATTTTCTTCAAACCTTCTCAGGATGTGTGCCCAGTGTTGTTGATCAACTGGACCATGACAGGCAAATTCAAGTAAGAGAGAACCGAAGGAAGTTACAGCCTTGAGACAGTTCTCTTTTGCAGGCGGCAAGGTCTGGCTCTCCGTGCCCATAGAGACAGTGGCCACCAAAGTGGCCGGGCCCTCGCCGACACTATCATAAGGTTTCTTATAGACATGGGAATTAACATGCAGCATCTCCGTGGTCAAGGCTACGATGGTGCAAGCTCGATGGCTGGCAAAACGAATGGTGTTCAAGCTGCTGTTCGTGAGAAATATCCAGCCGCTCTCTACACTCACTGCGCCAGTCACTCCCTTAATCTAGTTCTGTGTGCGGCATGCTCCATCACAGACATTCGAAACTGTTTTGGGACTCTAAAGGCGACGTCAGCCTTTTTCCGTAAATCTTCCAGCCGCTCACACGTTTTGCGAAAAATTATAAGTTCGAGCTGTCCTGAGTCTACAAGGCAGCGCCTTTTGGGACTATGTGAAGCGCGCTGGGTCGAGAAGCACAATTCAGTGCTTTCATTTGTGAGCCTCTTTGAGCCGTTGATCGCAGCACTAGAGGAGATTAAGTTTAACGGAAATGGCGAAAGTCCAGTGCAGGCAAACGGTCTAATGTTGTCACTCTTGTCACCAGCGTTCCATGTAAGCCTGCATGTGGCGGAGCACATGTTAGCACTTTGCCACTGTCCAAGAAGCTGCAGACGAGGAGTATCGACATCAGCGCTGTCATTGACGACATAGAAGCGGTACAGCAGTCAATTGAAAATGACCGCAAGAACGCGAATGCTTGTTTCTCAAAAATATTTGCACAAGTGCAGGCATTGGCAGAAAAACTGAATGTCGAGATCACCAGCCGTCGAGCCGGTGTCCGGAAGCAAAAACTTGGGAGCAATGCATTCGAAAGCGCGGAAGAATATTTTCGCAGAACCCTGTTCATTCCGTTCATGGACCACGTACTAGTCCAGTTAAACTAACGGTTTGAAAAGCACAGGGCACTTCTAAAGGACTTTTCAGTAATTGTACCATCCGCAATACCACCAATGCAAGATCGGGAGAAAGGAGCACAAAATCTCCTGACCGTTTTTTTTTTTTTTGCATGACGTCGAAACCAGGGCTGCTTTGGGAGAACTGCGACTATGGTGGACAAAGTGGGCGAACAAAGCAGCAAACCAGCGCCCCAGTACAGGAACCGATGCCCTCTCTCATTGCGACAGCAGGTTCTATCCGAATGTGTACAAGCTACTCCAGATTCTAGTCACCCTTCCAGTGACCACTGCCAGCGCGGAGAGAACGTTTTCAAGCATGAAATTACTTAAGAACTACTACGCTCCACGATGTCTGAGGAACGCATGGTAGGCCTGGCACTTCTGTACGCCCACAGAAATGTCGACATCAGCGTGTCGGAAGTCATTGAACGCTTCGCTAAGCTTCCTTGCCGGGTCAACTTTGTCCTTTGATACCGAGCAGGACAAAAATCAGCGCAAACGAAAGGAAAAGACACTGCTGTTCCAGTGTTCAGGTCAATGAGCCCGTAATTCTGGAGCAATATTAACGTTCCCACCTTTTAAAGCCGTAAGGATTTTGTACCTTTTAGCAGTGTTATAAACATACGAATACGGGCATCAGATGGACATTAAAAGCCAATCGGCAGCTTCACGTTGTTCACTGAGAGGTTAGCATATGCGGCGTTACCAAACAAATTCAGCTACTGGGAAGTTGTACTAGCGGCATTGTTTGTTACTTTCATTTGTCGTTTTTGTTCTTCATTGCTTTCTGAACTAGAAGCGACAACCCTCCTTTTATATTGAGTGCACAATAGTGGTTCGCACTTTTAAAACAGTTTTGAAATAGTTTCTTTCGTAATTTCTGCGCTCTTCCTTCATAGTTCGTCCGCATGGTGCGTCTAAGACAGCAGCTTGGCCAAGGACATATCACTTTCAGTGATTGTGCAGCATATGCTTTTGCATTATTTTAGGCATTATGTATAGTGATCATTGCTTAGTTCCGCATTTTGATTGCATATTTAAATGTACATTTGTGATGTTTTCTGCAAGCATACTGCGCACTGTTTCCAGTGACTTATGTTTTGCCCGTATTCGAGGTGTACTTCCCCATTCTTGTTTTTCCCTGGCCGCATCATTTGTGCAAAAAGATGAACATTTCGCGTAAACAATCTACAATAAAATATTGGATCTCGTCCTGGTTATTTTGTGGACTTCATTTTTTTGTTATCAGGCGCTTCTTCAGTTTAAAACTGAGGCAATTCCAAAGTTTACGTGATATTTGCCGTACCTCTTACACACAAAAAGATTTAAAAAAATGAAAAGATTGAACACAGGTATTCCTGGAAAGATTTTGCGGGCATGCCAACATAATATTTTTACGAAAAACACATTTATTACTTGTTCTTGATAGTGCGCAGCATTCAAGAAGTGATTTGCAGCATATAATACAAATTGTCTCTGGTAATACATGCTATTCATATACTTAGTCGTTCGAAACATTTGATGAGGAGGTCGCGCTGCAACGTGAGCCCCCCCCCCCCCCCCGAACAAAATTCCTGGCTACGCCACTGATATATATATATATATATATATATGTACATATATATATATATATATATATATACACACACACGGCGATGTATGTTAAAAAAAAGTGTAAGAGCGACCATTACGTAGCATAACCAAGACAAAAATAGTCAACAGTCTCTTTGACATTAAAACGAAACAAAGCTTAAATGCACTATTAACAACCAAGAATGCCACTGTCTTCAAGAAACATTTTCAATGATTTTTAAACCGCGCACTTCTGCAAACCTCATGTTGGCTAAAGGCCCAAAATTTTTCTTAAACTTGGCGGCCTGCGGTCTAATGCTTCAGTTTTTTCGGAGTTAACACCTGTGAATCAGCGAGCTTTGAGCAGTGACATCAAGCGAGGAAGCGGAGAGCGCGCTTTTCTGTCAGCGAAGAATGCGTTGGGCGGCCATTGTCTTCCAAAGCCTTAACTCACGCTGAGTGTACAGTCTTCCGACGTGACGTGACAAGCGGCTCAAATTGCTCGCTTTCTCGTCATCTGGGGGATACTGGCTTGGCTATGCGGTAAAAAATGTGAATTGTGCTTAATTAAAGTACTGACGGCGCACTAATGTATAATGCGGCGAAGATGTTTCTATCTTCCTAATCAGTCATAATATCGATCGTTATTCTGAAGTTAATGCAGAATTTTCCACCAGCGACAATTACGTTCACTGGAGAGAATGTATGTATACTATTTCACGTACTATAATTTTCCAAGTCATGACGTATGCTATTTGAAAGACTGGCTTCTTCCTGCACTGTCATATTTTTCTGGTTGAACATTTATTGTGGTTACGCCAGTTTGCGTTTTTTTTTTAACAGCGAGGCTGTTAAAGCTGGCAGTAAGACGTCCGTTAACAAGACACTCCTGCTGCGCCGTTGCCACAGCTACCGCCCCAGCTGCGCGCCACCCGCGCTAAAAATAGCCAAACCGATGCCACCACCGAGCCACCGCCGAGCCATCGCCATAGCAACCACCACAGCTTCTTACACCGCGGCTCAGGGACAGCGCTTTCAACACATTCAGAGTGGCAAGCTTTGTGCATATTCCGTATCCGCCCGTCGCCGTCTATTGGCTGCCGCTTCTTCGGCCAAGCACGCTGGATCCAATCGCCGCCGGCGTTGTGTTTCTTGTGCTGCGGCACGACAAGACGAGGACCAACCAGCTTTGCTATGCCAAGCTTTGTGCAACTTAGTGCAAACTTCCCGCATTTTTGTTGTTGTTGTTGTTGTTGTTGTTGTTCACGCGTTACGCTCCGCGACTTATGGGGCGTATACACGCGTCCTATGCGTGAGAGAAAAAGTAACTGCCACCATTTACTTGCATGAATACATCCCTATTTCGTTGTGTGGATCAATACCTCAAATGAGCTTGCACGAAGAATGCAAATTCAAAAGGCCAGAAACAACGCATAAGTCAACCATCGACGAAAGTGCAACTTGACATCAAGAGAAGTATCTAGCAATGTTTTCTTTTAACAACTATTATACAGTCATGGTACCTTCTATCAACTTTTCCAGTTGATCATAGAACGGTGCCTGAAAAACGTGAGATTCCTGTGAGATATAAGTGCTGCCGACTCTACCACAACAACTCTTTGAAAGTGTCGCTTCGTGCGAGTCATTACAAAGATGTGGAGCGCGAATGCCGCTGCTCAGACTTGTGTCGTCCATTTTCCCTTCGTCTTGTGTTCTTTTTTCTTATTTTTATTCTTCGGTCTGTGTGTTCAAAACTTTCCAAGGCTGATGGCTGTCGTAACGTTTCGGTCATCGATGGACATAACTACTTAAAAGAATTTGTACTATGTCAGAGAGGCGCAGAATAAATCAATTACAAGAATATAATAGCAATCTTCAACGATTCCTTCTGTATGAACTCATTTACTGTGACAGCAGCATTCCATTACAGTGAACTGCCATCATGTCGGTTTGTTTGTTTGTTTGTTTGTTTGTTTGTTTGTTTGTTTGTTTGTTTGTTTGTTTGTTTGTTCCAATGAAAACGGGGCATGTCCATTTCGGAGTAATGACGAAGTATACAGCAGTTATCTAATGGTTTAAGAGAAAGAAGAGGAAAGAAGGGGGGTGAGAGAGGGCTTTGGAAGAATAATGTTGCAATATAAAGTAAGTGCGCTTGGCGCACACAGTAAGTTCCCGCCATTTCATAAGTTTCTGCGCTGGCGCCTTCTTTTTTCAGTCTCCGCGAACTGTTTTTCAAGACCATGACGTGGGGTTTCTCCATCTCGGAGGATGTACTTTAAACCGCCATATATCGGCTGCTTTGATGACGAGCACTTCCCTGCGCAAGCGTTTTGATTTCTTGCGGGATGCCTCCCCAAGACTTCCAGAAGTCCCAAATATTTCGATTGAAACTTCAGTTTAGTTCCCTTTTTTAACAGTGACAAAAGAATGTCTGACCGTGTTCCACGTCTTTTTTCAAAGCAGAATTTTATTGCTAATTCGCTTACATTGCATCTATCTATCTATCTATCTATCTATCTATCTATCTATCTATCTATCTATCTATCTATCTATCTATCTATCTATCTATCTATCTATCTATCTATCTATCTATCTATCTATCTATCTATATGTGTGTTTATCAGACAATTTTTTGTACACACACACACACACACACACACACACACACACACACACACACACACACACACACACACACACACACACACACACACACATATATATATATATATATATATATAGAGAGAGAGAGAGAGAAAGCCCCGTGTCTACACGATGTCATGAACAAGTTACCAGCGCTTTAACTTGGGAACCGTCTTTTTAAGGGTCCTAAGCGAGTGAAATTACTCTGCAACTCAATGCTATGTCTTTCACAAAACTGCTGTCCATCGCAAAAGTGTGCGCTGCATTGAGACCTAAATGTCGGTCAAGCTGGAGTGCACAAGAGTGCACGTATTGCCGAAAGAAAAGTAAAACACTCAAGCCACAAGCACGGCTCGTACGGCGTGGAATTCGGCCTGCCTCTTCTCCTCGTCGTCATCGTCGAGTGCACAAACTATGGCACCAACAGCAAGAGAGCGTCGGTGATGAATTCCTCGTCGCGACAGAGCACAACGCCACAAAGGCTGAAGTGTACGTGCCTGAGGGCACAACGGGTAATGATGCTATCTTTATTTTTCTCCTCCCTGATTACGCTTGCGGCATCAAGTAAACAACGGAAGCACTGGGGCGTTAGAATCACTGCTGCAGAGACAACACCCTCGAGACCACGTTTTCAATTCCGGCTTGGCCTTGGTCTCGCATGAGCGATCGTATCATACGGATTCGCAGTGTCTCCAGTGTCCGCGCGTGCCTCGCTGAGATTGCAGCGTTGACCTCTGAACGCGTCAATAGCAAACGTCACGGAGCCACGTCTTCGGTAATTTTCTTGCCATCGACTTCAAATAAAACTAGGCTATTGGTCACAAAATTACAGTCAAACCTGACTATAAAGAACTCGGATAAATCGAATTATCCTTTATATCGAACTGTTTTCGAACACGACAACGCCCTTTAGCGTTATTGCATAGGAAAATTTTCGGCGGCATCGAGCAAAAATAGCCGGTACACTTGATATATCGAACATCGTGTACTGCGAAACGCCCCGAAAAGTAGGCTTTTCCTCACGGAAGAAGTCTTTCCCGCAAGCATTTTGGTGAGTGACGGGTGTGATTAGGTGGCCGCTGCGCAGAGCTAGTAGAAGCTATCGCTTGCAATCGCGCGCACTGAGTACACGGCAAATTCTTTTAAAAAGTTTCACATTGAATTATACAATATATCCAACTTATTCCAGCGTTTTTCTTCTTTTTTTATTGAGTTTGATATGTGCTGGTTCGACTGTACCTTGAGTATCTATATTTTCGTGAAATACAAAACAATGTTGGTCTTTACGAAGTGCTATTTTTCAGAAGGACCAATGGTATTTTCAAGTAGCTGTGCGCGCTTTCCTTTCATCACGCGCATTGTATTAAGAATTAATTAATTTTTATTAATAACTTGTCTTTCTGAATTACTGTGGTTAAAGCTACCTCTGCTGTGAGTGTTGATACGTTCTAGTCCCGTTTTCTTTTTCAATTTTTTTGTATTATAGTATTGATATTTCTAATGCTCCAGAGATGTAAAGACCTCAGCCAGGTGTATTACGCCCTCCTTTCGCCTTACCTTTCAGGCACTCCTTGTATTTCTTTTGCCCGAATTATAGTTCCTTAATTTTATTATTTGCCTTCATTGAATGACCGATTCATTTATTGGTTTCGGCCGTGTTTACCGCTGAAATAAGAAGGAGGTACTTGATGTCGATAAAAACGTTTTCTCGCAAGTCATAGGGCATCTCAACAAAATGTTCTCATTACTATTGTTATTCTTCGGTATTTGATACTAAACATATTTACAAAGGACGAACGGAGAAATAGAGATGGAGCGTGGCCTCTGCGATCAGCTCCGGCAGCGCGGCGTGCCGCCGTAGCTAATCGTGCTGGCCCCCAATGGAGCAAACTGAAAACTGCCTCCGGTAGGGGCACGATGCCTGCCTACATCATCAGGAGCCAAAGTCACAAAACGTTTCTTTCGCAAATGCATTTTTTTTACAATAATCGGCCGGCTTCTCTAATTATATGTGCCGCGTCAGGATTGGCTAATATATCCTCTAACCAATGTTTTTAGCGAAAGGCATTTACGAGAATACAGGCCCCAGGTGACACAGACCATGCACACGCCGAAATTGGTTTTCGATATGAGCCTTGCAGTGACATGGTACAGGGCGAAAAAAATGGCGATGTATACAACCTTCCTTCGTATGCAGCGGCATTAAAAAGAAAACAAAAGCAAAAATTAGCAGGTTTGTATACAGATTAAGACGTTAGAAACGTCTTGTCATCGGTTTTCCACATTTGTTCCAGTGTGCCGATTCCCGTGAATCCCAGGCTACGGCAGCTGGCGCCTCTGTTGACGTTCGTACTATACGTTTGCCAAGCTTCGTGTCCGTTAGAATTGGAATGGAAAAGGGTTGCACAAAACACGACACACAGAGACGCTTCACTATATTTTTTTTCATAAACATGCCGCTGTTGTCGCAATCCATCCGATTCTGGTGTTTGCCAAAACATCGCGTGCGCCGCAATAATTCTTCGTGCTTCTTTTTCGTCAAGCCCGTTTTCAAGCCGTCAGGACCTCCAGCTTCCGGCGCGGCGCTCTGCATAGAAGTAACGCGATGTTGTATAAAAGCGCCCACCGTCACCTCTTTTATACCCCAATGTAACTCGACATGTGTAAAAAAAAAGGATGAATATGAAGTAGTCGTGTTTTAAAAAAAAATGTTCTGCTTCTCCACTTTGCCGCCGTACACGACCATGCTGCACGCAACTTTTCAATACTTGTCAAATTATACAGTGACGACGCCTGCGCAGTTGTGTTCTTTAATGCATTCCTAAGCACTTCGTGGCTTCGCATTTCTACTGAACCTATAATGCTACGGGCTGCTTTTCTCTTCTGCGTGCATGTGTGTGTCCCACGAAAGTTTGAAAGGTTAACAACACGCACGGCAACTGGTGAAAACATGCATTACTTTGCAAAATGCCCGGCAATTTTCGTTCGATCTTCGGCATCCAGCCAAAAATAACACTTTCGGCTTGCTTTTTCTATAATATGGTGTTCCATCCTTTGCACGGTCGCGTCAGCCCGCCGCGTTTTCTTTTACAGCGAAAGCTGTTATGAGATCGTTTCACCGGCCGTTTTTGGCGCCGTAGTTGTCCGCCGCCGCCGCCGCCGCCGGTGTCCGTAACCAGTATCGCTCGAAATAAGAAAAAAAACGAAATAAGAAAAAAATTCCAGGATGGAACGGGGTTCGAACCTGGGCCCTCTGCGTGGGAGCCCAGTATTCAACCTCTGAGCCATGCCGGTGCTTGAAACTGCTTTGCAAAAAGGTCCTATACAGGCTTCATGTCGGGAAGGAACCACATTAGCATATGCAATATAGCGTAGTAGAAGAGTAAAATAAGCACCAAGCGTCGCACAACGCGAATTCTGTAACCAGGCGTCACACAATGCGAATTGCGCAACGAGTAGGTTGTTGAATGCTTCCAACCCATTACAAAGGGCTCTGCCATAATTCTTCATCGTCATCAGGCACAGCATCAACAAAGTGGGCATAATGCCTTACATGCGTTTAGCAGGTACCATCGCTCTCCGTAGAATGACGAAAAATGGCACAGTGCCTGCTGCCCTACTTCTGAAAAATTACAATGATTTATAGCGTAGTGGGTTCCTCGCAAGTGCACTTGTATTGGTTGCCAAGGAAGCCCATAAGCGCATGATCCACTTCCTCGGGGTCTCAGTAAAATCACAATGATTTATAGCGTAGTGGGTTCCTCGCAAGTGCACTTGTATTGGTTGCCAAAGAAGCCCATAAGCGCATGATCCATTTCCTCGGGGTCTCAGTAAAGTTCTTCGCCCCCCCCCCCCCCCCCCCGTCTCTCTCGCACGTCAACGGATATTATACAGCATGACTGGAGAGGGAAATAGCGACCGGGCGTCACCCAATGCAAATTACATAACTGGTGGCCCGTTTAAAGATTCCAACACATTACAAAGGGCTGAGCCATAATTCTTCGTCGTCATCAGTCGTCGCGTCAACAAAGTACACATAATGCCTTACAGACGTGTAGCTGGTGCCTCGCTTCTCCGCAGAATGACGAATAATGGCTTAGTGGGTGCTTCCCAACTTCACAAAAATTGTGATTTATGGCGTAGTGGGTACCTTTCTAGTGTACTTGTATTGTAGCCCCAAGAGAGCTTAACGGGCTCTAGAAACGCCGCTCTTCCAGCTTTCGCTGTGACTGTGCTGCGGGTTCAGCGCAGGCCTGGCGTTTTTTAAAGACGATAGTCTTTCTTGGGGAACTTAAACGCAGAAATTTTGGTCTGTCTTTCTGTCTTTCTGTTTGTCGGCACGTTTCTCGATTCAGCCACTCGGCCAAAGTTGAACCACTTGCCCAAGGGCCAGCCGTCTTGAACTGGTATGGCTGTTCATACTTGTGAACGTTGTCGATCAAAAAGTAAATATCATGCATATCTGAGGTGCAACATCACTAGGTAAGTATTAGGTGGCGTGTTCCTTTAATAGAAAATGCATACATACGTAATTTTAAGGATCCTAGTTTCTTAAGCTGCGCTGAAAATGCATAAGAATGGAAGCTTGAGCGAGTTGGTATGCGTTCATCTTTGTTGAAAGAGCGCTCACTAGACGACGACGAAGTAAAAATTGGGGGACCCTTAAGCTTCGCCTTTAAGAGTTGAACGCGATAGCGAAATCCGGCCCCCAGTGCGCACTTCAACCACTAAGTGCATACTTATTAATGTGTATTGTTACACTCACACACGCACGCACGCGCGCGAATTTTACAGGCTTTCGATCTAAAGCAAGAGTCGCATGGCCTCCAAGATGTACGCCGCGCGCCGGCCCTCTCGGATGCCATGAAAAGTCGAGACATATTTCTCACAATGCCTCACAGATGGCAGCACATTATCTAGCGTTTGCTGCGTTGGCTTGATATGTTTTCCTCTAGATGGACATAGTTGTCCATTTTTAGAGCTGTTTGAAAGTTCGTGTGTGTATTTAGCGGCGATGGCTGCACTATCCCGGCGTTTTTCGACGTAGTTTGATGGCCTCGCGAATGCGCCTACCGTATGGGCTCGTTTTCGTCGTGACACCTGCCGAACAAAATGCGTCGAGACTCCTTTCACTACATGACATTTATGTAGTGTTTTTGTCCGAAGCAGCTGCAAGCAACATCGTGGCTTTGTGGTAAGACACCTGCTTGCCACGCGAACGGCCCGGGTTCGATCCTCATTGGGACCGAAGTTTTATCGTTTATTTTATTTGCTACTTTCTCGATTTTTCGCTCACAGATGATTTTTCGCTCACAACCAACGGTGCCGACGCCGACAGCGGAATTTCTGCGACACGAGCTCTCTAACGCTACCGCGTTAAAAGAAGGCACAGGACAGGCGCTGCCTGTCGTGTGCCTTCTTTTACTTCGTCGTCGTCTAGTGAGCGCTGTTTCAACAAAGCTGAAAATGCGACTGCGCTGAAATTTGCCTTCCTCCGTGCCCTTCGCACGAGCTCATTGTTGTGTTTCGGTTTCGGTTCTGTATTGCACTGTACGAATGCCATGGGTTGGTGTTGAAAAACTTTAGTTTTGAGAAGGCCAAGAAGGTGAAAAAAAATATTTAAAAAATGAAAAAGCAGCGTTGTGGGCGGCCTTCAGGCTGCCGGTTGTGGGCGCCGCTCTGGCGTTCCTGTTTTACCCAGGCGACGTGTAAATAAAAGAGTGTGTGGAGAGTACTCGTTGAGTGCGGACGTTTCTCTGCTTCAGCGCTTCGCGCCAAACCGCGTTTTCGGGCTTGCTGGCGTCCCCGCCGGTCGCGTTGGTCACCGCCGGTCTTCGCCTGCTGCTGCGCCGGGACTACCAGCACGCAACACAGCACTCATGTTTCCCGACGTATTGCCAGATGGCGTCCATATCTCACACAGCGCCTCTTCTATCGTCTTTACACGACATTTGCAGCGAAGCACGCAGATACGCGGCCAATTTTTTTTTTTCGTTTTCTTTTTCGTTTCTTTTGTTTTTTTCTTTTTGAAAGAAAGGTTGGGGGGGGGGGGGGGAGGCTTGGAGCGTGCCCACAACTTGTAAAACCAAATATCTTTGTTCGAATCGCTGTTTCGAGACAGCCTTCCTAAAGTCGCTGTTTGATTTGTACGTTTTGCTCTGTACCTGCACTACCTGTTCTCATGCCCATATGGCCCACACATTCCCAGTAAGCTTTCTTTCCACTCCGAGAAACTGAATATTTGGCTATCGCCGTGCATTCAGCATCCGGTTTTGTTAAGCTGCGTAGAGCTCCGCGCGAATGAATGCAATTCTTGAGAGTGCCAACCTCTAACGAAGACCACGTAAGGCCTTGCGCATTATGGAAATTTGCCTTCTATATAAAGAACGTAGCGGCAGACACTACCGAAGTCTCACTCGTCCAATCTACAAACCATTTCACTAGCACGCCACTACAATCGTCCCTTCACATGCAGTTCTCTTACCTCAATACATTAAGGCAGAATGCAATCGCTGTACAATCGTTCCTTTCTAATGTGGGCGACAATCTAAGTACGAAGAGCGAACAAGACGAGCATAAAAGACTTTTGTCACCTACCTCCTAACTAATCCCGAAAGTGCCTCTGATTCTACACCGTCATACTGTTTCACGTTACGCAAACCCTGGGTCGTACGAAACGTAAGTGAATCAAGCCACCGCCTGTGTTAATCAAGGCACCTGGAAAGGTAGATTATGGACTGTCTATAGAGACAAGCAAAAGAGAACCTGTACTTCTGCCAATCGTAAAAAACGGCGCTTATACGGCCGTCATGAGAATTAAGCGTCTTAGAGCGCCCTACTGGGATAACTAGTTCAGGCCGATTTTCATCTTTTTGTGTGTGTGTGTGTGTGCAAACGACAGTGGCCAGATTCGGAGGAAGTGTCTGAAGAATCAAACTGACACATTAGGAAACCTTAACCCACCCACTGCGTGATATAATTACGGGCACAATAACAACGTCAAGACGACCGCAACAACGGAGAGAGTATGTTAATTTCGACAGCACTTAGTCACCAAAAGCTGCCACCTCTTGTCTCTGTCTCCGTTTTAGTCTATAGATACGAAAGAGACGAGTTGCGCTACACAACAGTGGTAGATTGCAGCGTCCCGTCAGTGGCGTTGTACACACAGCGTTAAGCTCAAGCTTGCTTTCTTACGACGTTAATTAATATTCATCACTGTGTAAACATACGCGGACTCAATAAGCCTATTTTATACTCCGTGTAGTGTGTAATTAGAATTGTGTGCGTAGCTTGTTTTATTCAGTCCTTAGCCTGGACCACTATATTGAAAGTATTCGTTAACAACACAAATTGCTTCGAAAGGGAGCAGGGGCGTAGCCAGAAATTTTTTTCGGGAAGGGGGGGGGGGTTCGATCATACTTTATGCGTGCGTGCAGTTGTATGTGTGCGTGTATATATATACGCAGGCACAATTGAAAAACGTCGGCGGGGGGGGGGGGAGGCGCGGTTGAACCCCCCCCCCCCCCCCTTGGCTACGCCCCTGAAAGGGAGCCATGTGACATCGTCGACGTGCTATTCAAATTTGAGCGGCTGTCCTGTCAATTCCTTTTCATTCCCGCTATCTTCCGTTCGCGCTCTTAACAACACGATGTGGAACGCGTTCTTCAATTCACGTTAAAATTCCCGGTGCTTCTGCGACGCTCTTCAAACCGCTGCGTTTACAGGACTCTGACAAAAAACCTTCGAAATACGCCGAGCAAAACAAAACATGACATCACTATATATGCGCCTACTAGCCTTTCTTTCAACTCTGTCGATAGCGTTACGAAACGCTAAGCCTGCTTGCGAGTCATAAAAAATATATGCATCGGGAATTTTCGTCGCGAAAATAGAGCGCCACTATACATCCACATATGATAAGCAACAGACTGACGATGACAATCGATAGAAATGTTTCTCCGCTTTTTTGTGTTTTTTCTTTATTTATTTATATTTCTGTCATGTTGTTTCTTCACCTGTAAGCAGGCTGACGTCGATCGTTTAAAATGCACCGGGGAACTCTGCATATCAAACGCGCAAGCGCATGGCGTTGTTTTCCTTCTGTCCTTAACGCTTCGAGCGTTTCTTCGAAAACGAAAAAAAAAAAAAAAAAACACGCGAAATACATTTCTGTGGAGACAACATTGCGGTCCCCTCATGAACATGCTATAAAAATCTTTAAAGTTTAAAGTATTCCTACAAGCGTATATTTGAAAAATGATTCCTAATTCAAGAGAGTGGTAAGCTGGGCTAGTTGGCGTATATTCATAGTAATAAACAGCGCGAAAAATTATAGACAGAACCGCGTTGTTCTGCCCTTTTGTCTATAGTTTTTCGTGCCTTTTATTGCTATAATTTTTTAATGTTGTTGACTAATTAACTAATATACATGATCAGTAAAGCCCGACGGCTCTGAACCATACATGTGCCTGTAGCCACATCCCCCAACGATGTGATTTCTTTTTATTTAATTAAAAACCTGTTGAAGTTAATATAAAGGTGTCTTGGATCAATTTTCCAAGTGATGATCGAATAACCTCAGCATCGGAGTTTACTGCCTCACGAATGGATCGCTGCAAAAGCTTATCGAATCCGTCAAGAACGAGCGGAGTTACGTGAATTTGCCACACGCTTCGAGGGTTTTCTCTCTGCTCTCGTCCCGACGAGTGCGCTGTAAGCCACACAGGGAGGGATGGCACGTGGGAAAGAAGTTACGTCAGCGTGCGTGATGAAACACGATCGCTCTCTCCCGTCGCGCTTCCTGCGCGCGCTAGTGTGGCTACTGTTAGATACGAACTACGCACCATTACAGCATCCAGCTCTTCAGCAAATAAGTGCGGCATCCCCTCAGAGGCATGGGAGTATGAGTCATCCTGTGAGCGACCCCTTTGCGCCGGAGCCGACGTGGTTCATGTTCTACGTTCATCGACCCTGGGACGACGGCCTCGCCGTGATGCAACACGATGCAAGGAGGCATTGCATCTCTAGGCGCGCGCTCTTTGAATCAACGCCGCAAGGAGTGCAATCCCCCGGCAACACGGCTCTGGGTCTCCCATTGGCCGAAAGTGACGCCGCCTGTTTCGGACTGCCAATTGGACGAACGTGACATCATCTCGCCCCAGTTCTTGATTGGCTGGGAGTGACGTGTTGTAGAGCTTTACAGGAAGCACAACCATCGCAAGACGGGTCGTGTTCTCCTGGCCGTGGTCCGCAGCGTACGATATGCTGTCGGCCGAAACTATGTTTATCTGCAGTCTTTTCACCCTATTTTATTAATGCACCTATTGTAAATCAATCCAAGTTCTTCATCGTACGTCCGCATCATTCACGGCCAACTCCCGCACCTCAGCGGCGAGATGCAATACTACTGTGTAATGTTAGCAGACTATGGAGCACGGCGCCGGCACTCCTTCGCAAGAAGCGCATATGATCCAAACTCCGCTCTTGACTTCTGTCGACTATTGGCCAATAGCATGCTACCTATTGTTTGGCGCCAAATAGCTTGCGCATGCAGCTTCGAAAAGAGCGCGGTTGAGAAAATGAAAACTTCGCGCTCCGCTTCTGTACTCTCCTTGCCACATAAGACCATAGGTCGGCAAACTAACTCATGAGTCCACTCACTCAGACTCACATCTAGCCGTGAGTCATGAGCGAGTAATATTTTGGTGAGGTAGAGTCCGAGTGAGTCCGGTTGAAGAAAAGTAGTTTGGCGAGTCTGAGTCCGAGTGAGCCCTCGGAGCAAAATATGTGTCTTGAGTGAGTCTGAGTGAGCTCCAATTTTTTCGCCGACCTATGTCTAAGACGGCAAGATTTCGCTGAGCTGTTCATAGCAGTATATGCTTTCTGCAGGACGTGTTCGTTCCCCAAGCCTGAGGTGTGGTTCACGACCCCTTTAAGGGGCTATGGTAGGGTGATGGTTCCTCTTAATTTGAGCTTTCTATCTCGACGACTGCTTTGTATTTTATTGTGAAATATTGTGTTTTGAATAAGAATGCTTTTGACCATCACTTGCTTGGTGTAATTTTTTCACTGCAGCCTTTGTTACTTTATTTGTACTTAAAAACCCAACTTCACGCAGTGGCGTAAAATTAAATGTAACTCTCAGGGAAAAAAAAGAGTATTGCCATGAAACTTGGTGAACAAATTCAACACAACAGTGAGTTTTGGTGAGACATGGTGTTTCACCGAAAATAAATAATGAAAATAGGTGTTTTTCTCAAATAGTCAAGGCCTTCAGCAAGTGGGCCTCACCCGAAAAAAAAATCCTGGTTACGGGCCAGCATTCTAGGATACTTTGAAACGACCAATGTTGCGCGCACAGTCGTTCTTTCCTTACGGTACGGTTGAGCTAGGCATGCACCCAGAGCCGAAGCAAGGCTAGCAGTTGAGAAGGCGATGCGCACGGGGCCCGATTAAGCTATCGCGTTCTACTCTTGGCAGCGAAGCTCAAGCGTCCTCCAAAGTTCTAGTAATGAAATTAAAAATCGGTTTTTTTAATCGATTTACCCTGCAGTGCCCCCTTAAATGACCGCGAAATTTGTAGAGTACTGTAAAGCTTGCTTTCCGGCGCGCAAGTGGGCTTGCAGGCCAAGACCACTATGCAATTGACGGTTCTCTCTTTTTGTCGTTTATTTGCCTTTCCAGCCCCCCACCCTCCTCACCCCCACTGTTTGCTTTCAGAATCGAATGCCGAAATACTGGGCTTGAAGCTGACAGCTTTGACTATTCTAGTACACTATAGCTTTGACGTACTAACCGATCGGTTGCAATATATAGGCAAATCAAATTATCATACACGCTTCGGTGCACTTCCATTCACCACAGGTATATGTGTACACTACTCAGGGGCGTAGCCAAGGGGGGGGGGGGGGTTGGGGGTTGGGGGGTTCAAACCCCCCCCCCGAAATTTTTCAGTTTTGCTTGCGTATATATACACGCCCACATACAAACACACGCACGAACATACATAAAGTATGGTTGAACCCCCCCCCCCCCCCCCCGAAAAAAATTTCTGGCTACGCCCCTGTCCCCTACGCCTATTTGCACGTGTCTATACAGTTAGTGTAAACAAGCCCCATCTGCTTATAGTTTGGTGGTCGCACGTGAGCACATCAGTACTACTCCATCTTTGCATGTACGTTTAAAAGGAGTATATGCACAATAGCTCGCGGGTCACGTGAGCTTGGCAGAAGTGTCACGTAAGACGTCGTTCGTAGGGCAGCACGTCGCTGTCGACCCTGGCAGTAGTGATGCGGGCAAGACAGCGACAACCGCGAAACGGCACGGCATGTCACTGGTGATCGTCCGCATGGGAACACGAAGGTTCTCGAAGAACAGCGAAACACGTATAGATAGCTTACACGTGACGTCATGGACGCAGCTTCTAAATGTACTAGTACTCCACGATGGTGGTTTTGATGACACACAAACAGCGTCAATGTGAAAACGACATGACAGGAGTGTCTCTGTGCATGAATATCGAAAAAAACATACATGTGACGTTTTGATAGCATTAATGTGGAATCACAAACGTCGCGTCTCCACGTGCTGGTGCTCCAACATGGTGGTTTCCGTGACGTCAATGCAAGCCATCTATTGACACCACATTATTGCTGTGCACCTAGCTTCGAAAAGCCGTCTCGCTGCTCTGGGAGAACGAGGGGGGCTAATGCGCGAGGGCGCAGAGAAAGGGTGTTCGACGCTCCGCGGTGTGGTGGCGTCATCTAGTGAGTGCTCGCGTAACGGTTACCGGCGGCCCCCACAAGTGCGAGATACCCCCCCCCCCCTCCACTAACGCCGGCAAAATAGCGATACTTCTTCAAAGCCAGGTAAAACCATGGTTTCCATACAGATGTCACGGCGGTGGTATGACGTAATGCGTGACGTTTCTGCTCACGTCACGTGACTCCTAGCTGTGGCGGTGCAAATGCTCTCCCGTACGATCAGAATGTAGGCACAGCAAGATCACCTGAATTGGAGCTTTTCTTCAAGCCCTGGCCTCTGACCATGTTGGCAAGTATGTATCGCAAGAGATTCTATGTTCTCGAGTTTGCGATACTAAATATAAAGCTGAACCGGAGTGATACACAATGAATCGGGGATTCTATTCACGAGTTATGTTCATTGGATCCAGTAAGCTACCGGTAAGACACATAAGCAAAGCGCTTAGGTCCACTAAATCGGTTCAAATATAAAGCTGTCACGTGAATGAATGGACCAGTCAAAAAAAGGAAACTCTTAAGACTTGAAATATATGTGTTTATGACTTACATGGGCTCTACTCTTGCTTATTTTCAGTAATTTCAACCACGAAAATGTAAACACAGAAATACGTATTCGACCACCATTTCTGATAGTTTTATTCGGGTAATTGACATAATCCCGTACATAATATAAAAGTATAAAATCCCGTACATAATATAAAAGTATAAAAGCTCGTAAAACACACTTACATTAAACAATGCTTAATGCTATCGTATCAAACACCTTGTACAATTTTTTTTTTCATTTCGCATCAGAATAAAATCTATGTCAGGACCACAGGTACAGGCTCGACTACACGGCATGTACTGAAAAGCGGCACTGCCAAGCCCAGTAGTCGTGGATGCTTCAGGATGCATTTCCCGGCTTACCCGAGATGCCACTGAGCTCGAGTTGTCGAATCCGGTATTCCAGGGAGTTTTCTCGGTCCGTTTCTTCAGGGAGCTTGGGCGGCGAGCAGCGGCGTTTTTGTATCATCGCTGTGGGAAAAACTTTGTCCACCAGTGACGGATTGGACTGTCTCGCACAGCTCGTCATAAAGTGACAACAAGTAAGCACTCGTGTCCAACTGCTTCGGGCCAGCGGAATCGGTCGCGTCTTCCTGTGCGCCACTACACTCTAAGGCAAAAGGGTGTTAAAAGGGTGTGTGGTTCGTCCTTTTGGGGACTAATGGGGCTGCCACAACCATTAATCCCTTTAAGGACTAACGGCACCGGGTCTAACAGTTAGTCTCCACAATAGACTAACATTTAGTCCTCACATTTACACCTTACCAGGCAACTGTTAGTCCCCACAGATCACCTCAATGGAGTAACATTTGGTCCTCACATTTGCACCTTACCGGGCAACCGTTAGTCCTCGCAGTTGCACCTCGCAAGGACCAACGGTCGGTCCACTCAAACGCTCCATTCGGATAAAACTTTTTATCCCAGGGATGATTTTCTACAGTTACTCTCCGCAAGACTTAATACTTTTTTCGCGTGTTTCTTTCCGCGGTGACCAACAAATGCCGCGGAAAAGAACACGCAAAAGAATATTTAGTCATGCGTATGTCACTACTTTCGCATTCAATGCGACAACGAAAGACAAAAGTGAGACAATGAAACGTTTTATTTTTTCTATACATATGAAGTTTCTGCTTTCTTCCATTGAATTCCCTACAAAAAGTCCAATACAGGTTCAGCCGCGTTGTCATATCTCGCACAGTCCTTTCTGTGAAGCTGCTCCAACGGAAGCGATAGATGGCAGGCGTTGTACGCGCCAGGGCACACAGCATTCTGCTCGTTGTGGGCAACGGCTGCATCCTGCAAAGCACAAAAATATTGCAAATATTTAGTCACGTGACAGCGAGGGTGAAGACGCACGAACTGTGCAAATACGTGCAATGTGAACGAAAACACGTCTAAAACATGGCACGCAAATAATTTCACCCCTGCGAAGCACAAAAATATTGCAAATATTCTGCGACACGTCACAGAAGGGACGAAGACGCACGTACATCACAAATATGTGCAAGGTGAAATCAGAATCAGAAATCGTTTTATTTAGTTATCGAATCAATTACAAAATTTTTGTATAAAGAAGCAGGTCCCATAGTCAGAGACTGAATCGGGACCTCCTACAGTAGTGAATATAGAAACAATTAATTGGTGGAGCAAACAGTGGTGCAGAAAACAGGTAATAAAATACATCGCAGGTAAAAAAGAAAAAAGGAGTTCTACTGAAGAAAATCATTAGCAGAAAGTAGCAACAAAAACTGAAATTAGACAACATCAAAAATAGAGGTAATTCAACTCTCCTAAACAGTTTTCAGATAATTACCATGGTGAAAAATGTTAAAAAATAAACTACGAAAAAGAAAACTAAACAGAGACATCTGATATCAGCAATGTAGGATGATGATGCGATGCTGCGTTAACATTAGGTTGTGAGAAGGCACGAAAGGGAGCGGGAGTAATAGAAGTGACCAAAACTATCCAGATTATGAAATGGATGAGAGGAAAGTTTTCATATCTTTTTTGAATATGCCGATTGATTCCGAGGTTTTTATTCCTGAAGGTATAGTATTACAGAAATAGATTCCAGTGAAGTGGGCTGTTTGTTTGCCATAGTTAGTATTAACTATAGGTAAGATAAAATTGTGATTTTGTGCAAACCTTGTCAAGTTTGTATTCTCTAGACTTGATGGAGGGATTATAAACAAAGGAAGCTGATTTATTATTTGCTTGAAAAATAGTATTTCTAGATTATATTTGAAAGTGTTCTCGATTGTTAGGATGTTGTTGGCATGCAGGAGTGCTTTAGCATCACTGCGATAATGACTGTGGGTAAGTATTCTAGTAGAGTGATTTTGCATAGTTTGAAGGGAGACGAGATGACTGCTGTAGGTATTGCCCCAAGATGTGATACAGTAATTAATATGAGAATGAATAAAAGCGTAGTACAATGAAAGTAATGTGGGTTTGGAAAATATATCGTGGGATTTAATTAGAACACGTATGCCGTAAGCCATTTTTTTTTTCGCAGGTATGCAACATACGAATGAAATTTCAAATGACGGTCCAGTTTAATTCCCAAGAAGGTCGCCTCATCGTCTGCTTCAATTGCGAATTGATTTAGAAATACTGGCGGGATATAATTATGTTCACGTTGGTGAAAGTGGAAAACAATGAATTTCGTTTTAGTGGGATTTATTTGTAATTTATTATGGATACACCAAGCAGCCAAGCCTGAAAGGTCATCATTTAGTTTCTGTGTCAGAGATTGGAGGCATTTATCAGTGTTAACAATTGTTGTGTCGTCTGCATACAGTAAGCATTCTGAACTGGTAAGGCAAGATAGCAAATCATTTATGTAAATAATGAAAAGTAGTGGGCCGAGAATAGAACCTTGAGGTGCTCCTATATTCGTTACTTTAAGTATAGATTTATGACCTAACAGACTGATAATTTGGCTTCTATTGAGTAGGTAGTTTTTTATTAATAATAGTGCAGGACCAGTTACGCCTATTGCTTGAAGCTGCATAAAAAGAATGTGGTGGTTGATAGTGTCGAATGCTTAAATAAAAACACACGTCTAAAATATGGCATGTAAATAATTTCACCGTGATGTCATACGTCATCAAAGACGCATTTCAAGCCGCACAGCGCAACAAACACTTCAAGTGCGGCGGCCGCAGCCATCACGCCGAGGCGCCGCCAACCACCGTGCCGGCGAGCCGGCGAGTTTTTTGCGAGCGGCGTCGTACAACTCGAGCAAGCCCGTCAGCCGCAACGCGAAGCCGACGCCACGAAAGGCGCCAGGCTGCTAGCGAGCGAGCGAAGGGGACGCCGACGATAACGGCGTCCAATTTCCACCAAATTCTTCGAGCGCGCACTAGTACAGTGCAGCGAGCGAAAGCGGGGTCGACGCCTCGAACGCCGGCGAACTGCTTACGAGCGAGCGTCGAGGAAGCCGAAGGTCACGGCGACCATTTTCCGCAGAGTTCCGAATCGCAGCTAATGTCGGCTAGCTGAAGCACCCGCCAACCCATGCCGGTGCATTTCAAGCGCGCGGCATACAATCGAGCTCGTTGCTGCCGCACAGCGTTTCGGACGAGTCGCAAAACAGCGGCGAGGCCTCTGCCTAATATTGCTAATATCGCGAGCTTGCAGCTCATCACCACGGTGAATCATCGGTGAGCGAACATCCGGCCAGGCGACGACAACGGCGGCCAATATCCAGGCGGTCACAAAGCACAGGCGAGCTCACGCCCAAGCCGGCCCTCGCGGTACATTTCGTGCGCGCGATATACAACACGATCGAGTCCGTTACCGATAATCGCGATCAGTTTCCCGCACGCGATAGGTACGGCAGAATAAAAAGCGATCACTTACTTGTGAAAGAATCCAGCGCCGATTTGTGCCCCGAGTCAGATTGAAGTCCGATAGGCCTACAGTCTTCTCGGCCGCCATTCCTAGCCGGTGGCGACGCAGTGCCGTGACTGCGCCGGAGATATACAGCGCGGCGTCGCGACGTGTCGAGAGCAGCTCCAGACTTCGTGGGTGTGGCGAAACGTAAAAGCAGCACGACACACTCATCCATGCATACGTCTGTATCATAGGCAGCGAGCCGTAGGTCCTAGATCGGCGAACTCTGAGCGCGACTTAACCGGCAACACGCCAGCTCAAACACAAGATGGAAGACTGACCCGAGTGAGGAGGACGATTAGCTCCCTTGACAACGGTTTGCACACGGAACGTATCCATGCACACGGCCTGCATCTCCCGCGCCGTTGTTCCCTTTGCAGACTAACTGAATTGCACACGGCACGCATCCCTCTCCGCTTGCTCCTACGACGGTCTAACCGTTCATCTGCGGGCCTATTGGGCTCCGTTACTCCTCGTTCGGGGTAATTTTGCCTTAGAGTGTAGAGGCTTGTTTCTCGATTATCTGCTGGTACAGCATGTCCATTCGCGTGCTCAGGTCGAGCTCGAAAGTGTTGTTCTGAATGGGGTCGCTTCCTTCGCCAATATGAACCGCTTCCTCCGAGTTGGCCGTATCTTTGGTCTCGACATTCAAGTTGTCCTTGAAAGCTGCACTTGTGGGTTCCAAACTGCCTTCGAACATAGCACTAACGGTTGTCTGGAGGCACGAAATGGCTCCCGTATCAGCTTGTGCACAATGTGTCTCTCCTCGGAGCGTGAAGTCACCAGGTTCACTCGGAAGAGAGATGTCACTAAAGCCTCCGGTGCCCGGTAAGGACTGCAGGGCATGGCCAGCCCCAATGTGACCCTGGCTACCGTCAGACAGTTGGCTCGTAGTTTCGGGAAGGCCAAAAGCACCGCTGAAAGTTTCTCTCCCGATTGCTTCTAACGAAACAGTCTCAGTTTGAAGTTTCTCTTTATTGCATGTATGAGCGGGATGTGCCGCAAGAGAAACTCCAGCCCGAGCAGCATCGGTCCTGGGACAAGCATTGCTTGTGGGTTTGTTTAGAGCGGTCCGACGAGGTGGGCAAACGCGCTGGCTGTCAGCGTTTGGGCGGGTGCTGGCAGATGACCTCAAGGGCGCTTGCCTGATGGGCGCAGTCGACTTCACGGTTGCAGGGCGCTTGTTCTCACAACCGGTACGCTTCTTCCAATGTGTCTTGAATTCTATCGGAACAGTGAGTCTTGGTGGAGCAGTAGCTTTCCTGGTGGGCTGCACTGCGTTTGGCACTGCTTTTTTAGGCATATCCTTTTTTAGAGGCCCAGTGGTCGAGTTGGGCTTCTGCGAAGATGTGAGTACACTTGACCTCGGTACTCCTTTCTGTAATTGCAAAAAATAAATTAGGATACGCAGCACGAAGTTTAGCGAAAGTAACGCTATGCAAATAACACAAATTCTTGGGAACCACCGTCCTGAAGTTGTAGGTAAATCACCAAGGCAAGAACAAAGCAAGCTCTCTCAAACAATAGAAGACTTGATAAAAGCCACAGATGAAGCTGACCAGCTCAAGAGAAAGAATTTGCTGTCACCTGCTCCTACACAACAAAAGCAAAAAAAGAATTGGGATCGAGAAAGGGAGATGCAATCTCTCTAATGTTGTTCACTGGCTTACAAGAAGTTAGGGGCGGTGATGAAATTTGCAGGCATAAAATGGAAACAGCTTGCGCAGGGCAGGTCAAATTGGAGATCGTTGAGAAGGGCATTCGTCCTGCAGTGGACATAATCTAGGCTGATAATGATGACAAAGTACACGCTTGCGTTATACTCCTCAGACCTGGAAACCATTCAGACATAACTGCTCCTCAAATTCGTTTTCATTATGGAATGGGACACGACAAATGTGAGAAGTCCATTTTTTTTAGTTAAGATAGAACAATTATGTGCTAAGAACAGCATCTCGCAGAAGTTAAGAAAGTAGCCCATCTCCCGTTTCTTGTCATAAAAAATCTGGTAGATCCCACGCACTGTGGGAATCGATGTAAGGCGAAGCAGCCAGCAAAGAGCTGCGTACATCGCCCTGTTTGTCCTTCAGGAAGTCATTCACGTCATGACATCTAGTCCACTATATATCGCATGCTTGTCATGCATGCATGCAAGTACAATATGGTATATACCATGATAATGAAGCTCGTATTCTGATACATACAATGCATGACCAGTCATTTATGTTCTTCATACAGTCCCGTCACGCACTAACCAATTTGGTACATGTCAAGCTAGTGAGACGGCCGCGCGTGCACCATGAGCATTGCATACAAATCATGCCCTACAGGACATGCACGTCATGATTGTCATGTTACCACCTGACATTTATGTTCCTCGTACAGTCATGTCCCACAAAAACAGTTTTGGTGTTTATCAAGCTAGCAAACTGGCCGCAAAAATTTTGGTGTACATCAAGCTAGCAAACCGGCTGCGAGCACACGATGAGCATAGCATGTAACTCATGCTGTACATGAAATGCATGTTATGATTGTCATGTTACCACCTGTGATTTATGTTAGTCGTACAGACACGTCCCGTAAAACCGACTTTGGTGTATTGTATCAAGCTAGCATACGGGCCGCGAGCGCACCATGAGCGTAGCATGTAAATAATGCTGTACATGAAATGCATGTCATGATTGTCATGTTACCACCTGTCATTTATGTTCGTCATACAGTCACGTCACGCACTACCCAATTTCGTACATGTCCAGCTAGCGAAACGGCTGCCAGCGTTACCATGAGCATGGCATGTAAATCATGCTGTGCATGACATGCATATCACGATTTTCATGTTACCACATGTCTGTATGACGAACATAAATGACACGTTTTGTCGTGCCAATTTTGGTATACATCCATTTAATTAAACAGACGCGAGCCCCCCGAGAACATGTCATGTAAATTGTGCTGTACATGGCATGCGTGGCATGATTTGCACATTACCACCTGTCACTTATGTTAAGCGTACACTGTTGTCACACCATACCAATTTTAGTATACATCAAGTTAACGAAATGGCCACAAGAGCAAGACCGTGACATGTAAATCATGCCGTTCATGACATGCATGTCATGACTTTCATGTTATGACCTGACATTTAGCATGTTCGTCTACAGTCATGTTATGCCATACCAATTTTGGTATACATACCATTAACAAAACAGCCAGGAGAGCACAAAGTCGTAGGCGGCTAGATAGACAGATTCGCTGAAAGTTGCGCAAGTTCGCTAAGAAATGTAAGAACAGTTTTACTGATGAAAACAATAGATGAAGACTTAAGATGATGTTCCAGATTGGCACGTTAAATCTCTACTTGAATTTTTGCGTCAACTCATGGCATTTGAAATATTTGTTTATTGACGCATTCCATCATCTGTGGCCATACCATAGCACAGAACAAAATTAAGGCCCGTTTCATTAATGCTAAGCAATGATCATTTTAAACCAATCTTGTTTAGCTGCTAATGGAGTCCGCCTTACATCCAGGATGATTATTTAACTAATCTCTTCGAGGTTAATCTCAAACAAGACTACAATCAAGGTACCCAAGAAAATACCATGGCACCAAGGAGGTTAAAAATTATTCCGAGGTTCTGATGAAATCGCTGCGATTATCACAGCGAACCTGATGAACCACCGTTGCTGGCACTGAAAAGTACATAAGGTATCCTTGTAGTACGTTTCAAGCAATCCTTTTTAAGCAAAGCTTTTATAACTCGCAGATTTCAGTGGCGGCATCGTACGCGAAAAGCCCAGCGCTGGCGAACGTACTGCAGAAACATGGCCCTCAAAGGTGCGCTGGCCACATGCGCATTTGTCTGTGCAGTTTTCCCATAATTGAAGCACTCTTAGTCGTGGGCTAGTCGGCGATCGACCGTTTCTAATCTGGCAATCTGATATTTTATCGAGGTGACTTGTGATTGTCGAAAAGTTAGAAGCGAGCATTGCCCAATGCAATACAAAGAAAGAAAGGAATAAAAGTGGTACATCAGGCACTCAGATGCCAAGCTAAACTTGCCCTAATTTTCTTGGCAGGTCTGGGCTCCTGAATTTTTCGGTTACTGTACTTCACCGGCTAAGAATGGCCACCAGATACAGATGAACAAGTACGTGTGTCAGTGCGGCATTAAACGCAGTCTGAAAGCGGTGGTGGCAGACACCACAAAAGTTTCTTGTTTGCGTGCACCCGTTTGCACATACCTTATTGATTCGTGGCCGAGCCTCCTGGCGTACTGTCCCAAGCAATACGATCCTGCTTTTGATACCTTTGTCCGTGGACACCGAGACAGCCACTCGGGCAGCAGTGTCCTTCTCGTCTGGCTTCCAGGTGAATGTGACCATCTGCGATTGTCCGGGAAGCAGCTTGAACGCCTCCGTGTCCGCGGTGAAGCCCTTGCCATGCGGCACACTGAGCGTCACAACTTGCTCTGCGTTGGTCGTGTTGAGGACGCGCAGCAGGCGCACGGCGTCGCGCTTTGCGGGGACGTTTTCGAAGGTGACCTGAGGCGGTTTGGCGAAGAGTTGAAGAAGCATCGTCTCCACCGCCGCTTCGCCTTCGACTGCCTTGGTCGGTGGTGATAAAATGAACACTCGTTTGGCCATCATCTAGCCTGCGGAATAAAGTAAAGAAAAAGAAATTAACACAGGATAACGTGTGGTTCAGAACAGATGGGTTGATAAAACTTTGCGTAATGACGTCGCCGGTAGTGAAACAGAGCTAAAGGGACATTAAAGCGAAGCAATAAATCTGTTTAGATTGATAAAAGTGCACTCTAAAAACTTCCAATGTCGTTAACTTCACCTTATAGGTTCATTAATAGATAAGAAAATCAATGTCAAAAGTATCACTTAAATTTCCCGCCGAAATCTCCGATGGTGATGTCACGGATTTTAAAGTTCTTTTTTTATTATTTTGGCCACACTGGCTCAACGAAATTTCCTGAAACTTGGTATGTTAAGTCTCTGGCCCCCTCAGCGAACAACTTACTTCATTTTTACCGATTAGGAACTACGCAGGCCCTGGCACACGCCGCCAAAATCTGTGACGTCACGATGATTAGTGCCGGAATCTCAAGGTGGCGTCGCCACCCGCGTTTTCTTTCTCGCGTTTTCTCGCTTACCAAGCGTCTTATCGCGCTAAAAGTAGCGATTTTGGTATTGTGAAGGGGTAATTTACTCATACAAGGACAAAAATCGTTTTCCGTAGAACGACAGAAGGTTGAGCTAGTCGGTAAGTAAGCACCGCGAAACAAGGTAGGCGTGCAAACAGTGATGCAGGAGAAAAAATTTAAGGCGGCTTCGCACTAGTGGTGCCAAGCACAGGCGTGCACACAGGGGGGGGGGGGGCGCCGCCCCCCCTAATCACCTAGGGGGGGGGGGCGAAATCTGCCCCGTACATTGACCCTTCTAGTCACCAAAGAGGGGGGGCGCAAAATCTGCCCCATACATTGACTTAGTAGGGTGGGGGGGGCGCTGCGACGAACCTTCGCCCCCCCCCCTGATGGGGAACCATGCGCACGCCTATGTTGCCAAGCCTGAAGGAAGTGCGGAGTTGGGCAGCCATCTTGTTTCTCTTCAGTTTTCTCTTTCTTTTCTCTTTACGTTTTTTCTCTATTTCTATTTTTCTTAATATTTTTTCCCTTTCTTTCTCCCTCTATTTCTCGCTTGCTTACTCTTTTTTTTTCTATTTTTATACATGGTTTTGCCTGCGTTACGCCAGGCGACGACAGCATACGACAGCCCGGGCCCCTAAAGTGCTCCGCATTTAATACCATAGCAACAAATTGCAGGTTTGGGCGACTCAGTTCAACTTGCGAATAACTTGAGGCAGCGCGAAAAAACGAGGACATCGAAGCAGCAAATACAACAGGACTAGCGCTCACACAGTCATCAAGTAGCTCGAAGGACAAGAGGAAGAAGACTTCTACTTGATGCGAGAGCGCGCCCAAAATATCCTGCAAGTGGCCAAGCGATGACAACATACAAAACTAAACAAAACAACACAAACGCTGACTCATCGAGTCGGCGTTTGTGTTGTCTCGTTCTTCTCCTGCGTCGGTGTTCGCACGCCCACCCTGCGTGTTAATATAATAGAGAGTTTTAGTGCCGCGGCCCCAAAGCGGCTTGGTTACGTAAGCCCTTGCGTTCCTTTGTATTCTCCGTGGATGCGGCTGGGAGTACAAAGGAACGCAAGAGCGTGCGTACGCGGGCCGCTTGGGGGCCCCGACACTAAAACTCTCTAATAGAGAGTTTTAGTGTCGGAGAATACAAAGGAACGCAAGGGCTTACGTACCCAAGCCGCTTTGGGGCCGCGGCACTAAAACTCTCTAATGAAGCGTGTTGAAAGGCGGCAGTTTAGCTCTGGTGAAGACGAGCACACTGGACACACGGGCGCTGCATCTTGTTCTTGTTCACCTTCAACTGTGGCTCACACCAGTGGCGTAGCCAGGGGGGGGGGGGGGCTGACCGGACTACAGACCCCCCCCCCCCCGAAATTTGTTCGTACTGCCATGCACCGCCGACCAAAACAGCCACCTGCGCCGGAAATTATCTGGATTTTTTCTAGAATTCCTTTCCACAATCGAAAAGACACTTCGGTGCGAACATTGCTGATTTGGCCTGGATGTCCTCGCTACGCCCTTGGCGGCCCTGTAACTGGCTGCCATCCTGGATGCGCAGCGCATGAGCGTCAGAGATACCCTGCAAACAGAGGCGTATAGTGCCATGGATTGCCATTTTGCGACGCAGCGACACGCTCATTAACGGGTTTTGTTCCCACGCTGAGCCGTGCTACCGCGAATGAGTTACTATTGTTGACTAGCCGGACGCTCGGGAATAATATTGTGAATACACCGTTGCGGCGGGGACGTCTTGAACTGAAAGGGTTATATTGTGCTAGTGGAGGGCCCAAAAAGGGGGTGGTCATCTTTGACAGCTGTCCAGGGCGTTTCGTTCTCTTGCCCCTGTACGGAGAGCGGGGAGTCGTTTTCGACAGTCCTCGTCTTTTTAACTACTTATCCTCTGTCACACGGGCAGCTTTAACTGCGGTATGCTTAACCGTGGTTACAAGATTAACCGCAGTTAACGCGGACGCGGTTTGCCATTGCTACACGAGCTCAGTTAGCTCGGTTGAGCAAGCCGACGAAACCACGTGCTACTCGTATGGTCATCAAGAAGTTCGGGCACACCCTCGGCAAGTCTCGTGGTACAATACACCTCCGCTAACCCCCACGACAGTGTATTGAATCATTCCACCTTCGACTACATATTCAGTGTTTGCAGCTCAGTGATGCGGCTAGACACGAACAATGCGAAAAGCACTTCCCCTCAAGAAACCTGTAGCAATAATACTGTACCCTCTCGCAAACACGCCGTGGACGGAACAACCTTTGTTGTTGGCCTGTCGACGGCGAGCCTCGTTTTGCCAAGCAAAACTCGTTTTCAGCTAGTTTTGCGTGGCGAAAGCTCGGCCAGGGGGCGCTGCGTCGCACGCGTTTCGCCGCCTTTCTTGCAGAAACCGGTCGCTCTCCTTCCCGCCCGTTCTCCTGCCCCCCCCCCCTCACCTTTTTCTTTTTTTTTTCACTCATACCTTTCTTTTTCTTCTTTTACCATCTCTTTTCACTCTCACTGTCCCTTCAATCCCCAGTCCCCCGTGAGTGTATTGGTTGAGGTGTCCCCACTTGAGAGACAGTTATCGTGCACTCTACACCCAATTTTTCATTTCCTTCTTCCTTTTAAGAATCACCCCCCCCCCCCCCCACTTGACTTTTGACTGCGCTGTCTCTGCACGTTCACGCACCCTGCACGCGCTGTCCTCTGCTCGCCGTGCACGTGCAGCTTCACGTGTCGCTTGCTCTGGAGGTTTAGAAAGGTCACTTAGATGGAAAAAAACGTTTTCACGGTGGGAATCTCACCCGAGGAGGACGGTTGATCGACCACCTTTTCGGAACCGAGCAAGTCGTCAAGGACGATGCTGTTTGTGCGAGTGCTAGTGCGTGCCGATGCCGAACGGGCACATTTCTTTGACATGAATAGGGAGGTGACTGCGCGAGTTCTGTAATTATGTTACCGGTAAAACGCACATTCGTTGCGGCAGTCGTGTCTACTCCGAGCTGTCAGCAAACATCCAGCACGCGTTCGCGTGCGTTTTCTATTCGCAACTTTCACGGCCTAGAGAGGGCGCTAGTGGAAATCCAATATGGCTGTCGTTTGGGGGACCGTGCCGACGCCGCCTGAGAGTGTGTCTGTCACTTCGAACCGCGCAGTCATTCGGCTACAGCCGTCGTTTTGTCACGGCTTTTTTTAGAAGTTCATTGACTCTTGGATGTATTACATCGCACATCGGGGGTTCAGAAACGCGTGTGCGGTGTACTTTTGAAGGAGGAGATGTTTTGAACGCCGGGTATATCATTTGCTGTGGTGTGAAGGAATGCACAGCTTCGTCGTACAAGGATTATGCCTGCAGACTTTCCAACTGCGGAAATGCCCCCACGAGCTGTGGTTCGAATTCAGGCGCGACCAAACGATAAAGGTAAGTCCACGTACTGTACTGGCTTGTTTACCTTCCTCGTGTCCCTTTCTTCGATGGGGTATTCTCCCCGACTTTGCGTGTGTGACCGCGCTTATGGAAGTGTAGTTATCTTTTTGCCGCTGATAGATAGTACAGAAACACCTGTTGCTCACCGGGCCCGAACGCTGCCCGCGAACGAAGCGCTTGCTGCTGATGCGTGTGGTATGGAGTATATGCACACGGTCGTTCGCTCTCAGATCATGCGAGCGGATGGCTGCGCTCTAGAGGATCAGTTCGTCCGAGGCGCCTTGCACGGAAGCAAAAGTAGCACAGGTGTAGAGCAACCTGAAGCTCCTGCTTCTTGTCCTATTTTCGCTTCGATGCTCGGCTACGACGGAAGCAATGGCGCTCTGAAGAGCCCAGCCATCCGCTCGCATGATCTAGCTAAGAGTGAACGACCATGTACCTACAGTCGCGACGTCGCTGTTCGAACCCTATTATCGCTTTGCATGGCAGAAACTACGCTGCTTTTATGCGCTTATAAACAAAAGGCACTTTGTTGTATTTGACTGCTGAAGAGGGATTTATGGGGTAGCAAAGCAGATGAGACATGCTTGGAAGCTGATTTCATCACCGCAGAAACACTAATTTCACATCGAAATCTTATTTCCATCATTTATATGTTCACAGACAGAGGACAATGGAAAAGAAATCTGCCAGTAGGCTGCTGCACTAAACCGTAGCCCCACGCAATGATTGGCGCGTGTGCAACAGAAATAAAAACCAGTCAATTAACAAATGATGATATGTGATCAGTGCAGATTATATGTAAAAAGCCACAGTCTACTAAAGAAGTATTTTGATGACAAAAAATTCGATGGAGTAATTCCCCACGCAGCAGGAATGCCGCGAGCACAAATGTTTTTTTTGTTTTTTTCTCTCTTGCAGGGCCACTGCTCGTGCAAAACAGGAAACCTCGCCTTTGACGGCACGGCGTGTGCACTGCGGCACGCAGGGAATTTTGTGATTCTTGTACCTCTTGCCCATACTGAGGAAACAATAAAGCAAATAATTGCCACTACGACTCGCAGTACCTGTCCGACTTCAGTAGTTCACTACAGCGTTCAGAAAAGCCGTCGTTAAACTCGCCATCGACTAAAAATAAAACACCAGCGAACCGCCGAAGTGGCGCCGACTGAACGCGGGAATGGGCTGGCTGCGTGGGCATCCCCTGAAGGACAGTTTTGACGGCTGCCGCATGGCGTCGCTACCATCTGTGAAAGTTGCGAATTGATAACTTTTCGATTGCTTGGATGCCAAGTTTGTCGTGCGGCTTTAAATTTATTATGAGCTCAGTGTGAAGAGCATAAATTTACATCTGCCCTGTTGAATCACTGGCTGCATCGCAATGCGCAGTGTTCAGTTTTGTGGGAGTTTCACTTTTGCCGAGGTTTGCATCGAATGATGACAACGTCGGATCGCAAGTTTAATATCACCTTGGATTTTTTTAGAGCTCCCTTTGAAAGCATAATGATACGCGCCAAAAAAAAAATAATTCATGCCCACTTCGACCATGCAGTTTCTTGTAGAGGCGTGTTTGATTTTGAATAATATCGACGCCTGATCACGCACCGTGTTCGTTTATTCGAATGTCGCTTTGGTTATTTCGACAGCTGGCATGGTCAGCATCATACTATACAGGGGCGTAGCCAAGGGGGGCGGGGGGTTCAAACCTTCCCCGAAAATTTCCAATTTTGCTTGCCACGAACATACATAAATTATGGTTGGACCCCCCCCCCCCGAAAAAAATTTCTGGCTACGCCCCTGATACTATACAATACCCACTGGGATCGCGCATGTTTATGATTATGCTGAGATTTGTGCCCGATGATAAGCGCATCTGAATTAGCGAAGCCATCGAAAATTTAATTGCCGCCTAGGTTGGTTCCTTTTTCAGCTCGTTTCCAAAGCGGCAGCTGTATATTGCCCGCGGCTCACGCGCATACAAGGCTTTATATTACGTGCCGCACGCATGACATTATTACGAGGCACGCCGTGGTGGGGGACTTCGGATTAATTTCGGCCACCTGGGTTCTTTAACGTGTACGTAAATCTAAGTACGCCGGTGTTACTGCATTTCGCTCCCATCGAAATGCAGCTGCCGTATGCGTGAATCGAACCCATGACCACGATCTTAGCAGCGCAACACTTCAGCCTGCTAAGCAATCACGGCGTGTCGCATGCAAGGCCAATATAAACGCTCAGTGCAAACATGCGGCTTAATCCTGTTTACAGGGAGCCGCGATGGGACATGTGCCGCAATCAGCTGAGTTAAACGCGTAGTACTCACGGTACGTTATTTAAATTGTGTTGTAATAAGCCCACATGCTCCGCTGCTGTCACATTACAAATGGTTGACTCGGAAAGCCAGCGCGCAATCTCGAAACGTACAGCGGCTGTATATTTGTTGTAGCTTCGGTTCACAAACGAATTCCCTTTCAAATGAGCACGATCATCGCGTTTCTCCCCGTTAATAGTTCGTAATACTGCGTACGACAAAAATTGCTTCAAGGTAAGAAGACCGCGAAAGCATCGCGGCGAACTGCCATAATCCACTCTTCACGCCTCTGCTCCTCGCCCTGCTTGCATTGGAAACGGTAGAACTTGACGGGCAGTTTTCGGCTGTTCATCATTTTTAAACTTTTGTGACAGTTCACAATGCAGCAGGGCTGCATGCCTGCTTTCGAGTACGACGAAGGAACGGCACCCGTAGCGTGAAAAATGCGAGATAAAAGCCCCGGGGAGCACGTTCTCCGTGCGCGCAATGGGAGAACCAAGCAAGAGCGACCCGTCCGAGCTACCAGAAGTTTCCCCTCTCTCCGCTGGGGCGGTGGACGGCGCTGCGCAAACTTGAGCGTTGGACCGCAGGGCCAAAAAAACAAGGCGCAGTTTCGTAGCGGTGGGTGGGAACAGGAACTGACGTTACCTTGACAACTGTTTGTTGAGACCTGGTTTAGAACAATCGACGAGCTCAGTGCTACGTCAACTCGCCGATCGCCGAGTTTGCGTCACTGCGCGTACGAGGAGGATTGGTCAGGCGTAGGAAAGAAGCGCGGGAATTGTTTTTCGAAATGAAGGGTCTGCGCGGCGCGCAGCGCTGTAATATTCGGAAAACGTGATCGCCGCGGTCTACTGTACGAATTACCGAGCTTGTTTGGGGGGTGTAAAAAAAAAAGTCGCAGCCTGTTTACGGGCCCTTTAACCAATCGCAAGGAAGTCTACCTCTTCTGTACACACAAGGTATATGCGCCTCCCTAGAAAGCGCACAAAGCGAGGAGACAGCCGGCACACAATCCGGCACCAGCGGTCAACTTTCACAGGAGAGAAAAAATGCCGCCGAGCTGGGCTGCGCGCGGGAGTACAGAGGCTGACGTCACAGCCTACACAGTGCATTTTTGGGGGGTCACGGCTATTTAATTAACGCAGTCCAGAGAGAATTATGCAGGCTCCCAGGGAGCCGTCTGTGAAAAGGTGACTTTCATAGGAAAGGAGCAACACCTCCTTTCTGGACTGTACCACGGGATGCAAATGTCTCAGCAGTGAATTCTTGGGGGGTCACGTCTATTAAAGGGACACTAAAGAGAAACAATGATTTGGTTTAGATTGATAAAGTGTGCTCGGAGAACTCTTGTGTAGTTTATTTCACTACCGTAGGTTTATTATTACAGGAGAAAACCAAGAGCATTTAACGTATTTTGGCGCCACTGGCTCGACGAAACTTCCACAAACTCGTTATGTCAAGTCTCTGGCCCCCTCAGAGGACAATGTACTTCGATTTAACCGATTAGGAACTACGTAGGCCCAAGCAGGCGCCGTCAAAAATATGTGACGTCACGGCAAATGGTGGGAATTCCAAGGTGGCGTCGCCACCTGTATTTCCTTTTTGCGCGTTTTCGTCTTCGCGCAGAAAGCGTGGTGTTTTTGGTATCGCGGAAGACTACTTTACTAATGAGAGAAAAATCGTTTTGCTCTTTAGTGTCCCTTTAAGGGGAGTATGGAGTGCCCATGGAGTCTTCTGTGAAAAGATCTTTAAGTAGCATTAATCCAGTTTGCTGCAGCGGTGGCGGGAAGTACAATAATGGGCCTGCATGCCCACCAGCTGTAGCGGCGTTCTGATAACATATGCGCCACGCGGGAGCCGGCGCGTTCATCACACTTCTACATCTAGCCACTGTAAAGCGGATAAGAGAGAAAAAAAAACATCGTCCGCCGTTCACGCCAGGCAGTCGGGCGCTGCGCCGTGCTCCCGACCGGGCTGCAGAAATTAGGCGCCTTTTCCACTTCAAATCACTACCACCACCAGTCGCAAACGTCTCTTTGGAGCCACTGGCCCCTTCTGTGTGCGTGCACAGGATCGAGACAGCAAAATGAAAAGACACTCTGCAACAACGAAGCAAAGGAGTCTTGCGTCTTACTTCAAGAAAGTTCGAACCGATGAAGCGGACGGAGAAGAACCACCTCCTTCGAAGGATAACACTTCGCCTTCCTCAGCACTGGTGGAAATCCAAGCGCGTCGGAACTTCTGTAGCGACTCAGGAGAATGCACCGGTTTATGTGAATCACCTGAGAACGAACACAAGCACGACACCCGTGCGCCTCCGGGAAATGATGGTGGCCGCAGACCTTTGTTCTACAGTCAACGCTGTGCAAAGTGACGCCTTTACCACTGGGCAATACCCAAGGAAGGTGGGTGGCATGGCACCTACACATTCTGGTTCGCCTTCCCTCTGTGCGACGAGTGCGAATATTTTCGACTTGGGGCTGTTTCTCTCGAAAAGCAATAATGTAAATGACCCAGAGACGACGGAGAAGCTGCTGCTCAATCCGTTGACCCCTCCGGCTAACTACGATTATCCAGCCACAGGGAAAAGAAATCTGAAGTTCCAAACTCACTGGGTAGATCGTTACCCATGGCTTGTTTATTCAGAGAAGCTTCAAGGAGCATTATACAAATATTGCGTAGTCTTCGCAAGCGAGTGTGCAGGAAAAGGGGAGCACCAGCGCTTGGGCTGTTTTGTAACTAAGGGGTTCACCAATTACAAGAAAGCCATGGACGCCTTTAAGAGTTACGCATCCAGCAGTTACCACGCCATGTCAAAAACACTATCGAACTTTTTAGCAGTCCGGTCCCGCTCACAGCGTGACATCTTAACACAACTTGACCAGGCGGAAGAAAACCGCAAGAACTTGCTGCCAATAATAGAAACAGTCATTTTCTGTGGCAGGCAAGAAGTACCGCTTCGCGGCACAGACGACTCTGGTCCGATAAATATGTCTGAAGTGCTGCCATTGAAAAATGACGGAAATTTCCGCGCACTGCTTAGGATGAGGGCACATGTGGAGATGCCGCCTTGAGAGCTCACATGGAAACATCTCCGGCGAATGCGCTGTACACGAGCCCAAAAATTCAAAATGAGTTGATCACCCTCTGTGGTAAAATCATACAAAGAAAGATAGTTGAAAACGTCACCTCAGGTTCGTGTTTATCAGTTCTAGCTGACGAGGCCACCGATATATCTCGCACCGCCCACATTTCCCTGTGTGTAAGGTACGTTGGACACGACACGGAGTATTTGTAGATTTTGTAGATTTCGTTCCCGTGTACGATCTCACTGGCAAGGCGCTGGCGAGCACAATCCTGAACAGCCTTAGCGGTCATGGCTTTGACCTGAACCTACTTTGCGGGCAAGAATACGACGGCGCAGCATCACTGAGTGGCCACTGTTATGACTGGCAGTCGGTGGCGAGGCGCTGACCATGAGAATCTGCGGGCGAGGCGTTCTCACACTGCTAGAACACCTGCATCCTTCCACGAAACGGAATTTCTGGGACGACGAGTGACCGACAATGGGCAGAATCTCGGCCTCAAAGTCTGGGACGGCAAGGCCGGAGACAATGGGCCACCTGGGCTTGGCTTGGTACGCTGCCGAAGCCACCTGACGGGTATATTTGGACAGGAGTCTCCGCAAACCTTTTGCTGCCTTCGGGGAAGAACTGCAGGAGCAAGCACGTTTTGCCTTCGGGGAAAGAACTGCAGGAGCAAGCCCGAGGAACTTGTTGTCCTGTTTCCCCCACCTGCGTGCCGTCAACCGCCGGACCCTTGCTGCTCCAAGTGGGCAACGACCCCTCAGCGACAGTGAAATGGACTGTGCCATGGTGGGAGGTGTCGTGTGTGTGATTGGTGGTCATCAAGAAGGAGGAGCCAAACTGAGGGGTTAAAACGACGGTGCTGAGTGAGAAATGGGGCGAGCCCTCGGTAACAGGCTCATCCAATGCGCTCGTCGCTGAACTCTTACCTTGTCACTATGTAATTGAGTGTTTAAAAAGTGCCAGTAAACTTGTTATTGTTTTCCCATCTTGCTAGCATCAGTTCCTCAACCCGGAGACTCGACTACGCTACCAAACGGAGTCCGGGTACGACGCTGCCCTCTCGTAGCAACAACCTGGTTGCCGATGAGGGACGGATCAAAATACCCAGGCACGACACCACCTAAACGCTGTTCAAGCCTTCATTCGCCAAACAGCGCCTAAAGCGTTGTACGTGCATTGTAGCGCCCACTCGTTGAACCTTGCTCTGCTTCACGCATGCAAACTCCCCAGCATCCGCAACTGTTTGGGAACTGTATCCTCAACCTGTACGTTTGTGAGAGCTTCGCCACAGAGGACGAACCAACTGCAAGACAAAGTAGAAGACTTAACACAAGAAAAAATAAAATCAGCTCTCTCCTTTTGCCAAACAAGGTGGGTAGAGAGCCACGATGCACTTCAACGTTTCCTTGAACTGTACGTGCCTATTGTACAATTCCTCGAATATTTGGAAAAAGAGGCCGCGTCATCTGATACTTCATGAAAAGCTTCTCAGCTGCTCAATGCCATTACGAAGCCCGAGTTTGTCGTTTCGCTTCAGATCTGTAGCGACCTCTTCTCTTTGACACTACCATTTTGCAAGTTCCTTCAGAAAATTGACTGTGACTTGGCTCAAGCGTGTGATCACGTAAAGAATGTTATAGATGTTCTTTCCACAAAAAGGGCTAGTGCGGAAACGGAATTTGATAAGATTTTTCTGAAGTCGCTCTCTTTGCTGAAGATCACAAATGTTGAGATGGCCCTACCACGCATCACTGGAAGGCAGATGCAAAGAAGCAACGTACCTTCTGCTACTCCCGAAGAGTACTACCGGAGGAATGTGTATTTGCCTTTGCTGGCGGACTTCGAAAATCAATTAAGAGAGCGGTTCGATGCCCATAAGAAGGTCGTGGTTGGCCTTAACATGCTGCCGCCGAAATTCTGCGCATCGGCTAGCCTTTCTGATATTGATGATGCAGTGCAGTTTTACCTTGGCGACATTCCTTCGGCTAATGTCATCGAAGCAGAGTGCACACTGTGGGTGAATAAATGCTGCCAGATCGAAGAAAAGGATCACCCAGCTTGTGCTTTACAGGCCTTAGAGATGTGCAACCGCGACTTTTTTTTTGAACATCCACAGCCTGCTTTCTATCCTGGCGACTTTACCCGTGTCGACGTCGACCCCGGAACGGACTTTTTCCACACTGAGAAGGCTGAAGAGCTACCTTCGAAATCATATGAACGACGACAGATTGACCGGACTAGCACTGCTCAGCATCCATCGAGAACTTCAAGTGACCCCAGAACAAGTCCTCACAGAATTTCGCAAGTTGCCGAGAAGGAAGAACTTCCTCGTTTAAACTTCCCTCTATGTTCCAAGAGTCGATTAAAAGCTAAACCCAGCTAGCCCAAGCTTCAACCCTTCTATTCTTTCGCAATTACGAGGAAACTATCCAGCAAGCAGAATGTGCGAACGGTAACAAGAGGATCGGAATGTCGGGCGACTTTGTTTGCTTGCATACATATTGTCACGGACTGCCATTTTTGCGACCCGCCGTAACGGCAAATTAACGGGCGCCGCACTCCCCCGCTGACCGGCGGAAACCGTTCGTTCATGAAAAGACTGGTGTTTAGTGCAGGGAAGTACTGAATGAGGTGTTCTTCTTCAAACATTAGTCGCCCATGTTTGATCCTTTGTACCTACGGCGGCGTCAGCAGGGTCGTGAAAGGCCGCGATGCACCCCGAACCAGCTGTAGACTGCAAGACGCACCGGCTGAGAACCAAGGAAACTGACCATTCACACGGGCGAAACTGCTTGTGGACAAGCCGTATGAGAGAACCCCAACAGGTTGTCACTCTCGCTCAATTGAGGACCCCCCCCCCCTAATTAAAAAGGGATGTAGTCAATATATTTTTAGGGTGGAGTTTCAACAATGAAACGTGCATGATTGGACCCATGTAGATGACTCTTTTCTCGCAGGACGAGAATGAGGGGACACGGAGGGCGATTTAAGCCAGGATTTTGCCTTGCTAAGCAGTCTAGTTGCTGACCAATATGGTGTAGAAGCAGATCAAGAAGTATCCCTTCTAGAAGTTTTTTAGTGTGGCTCTGTATCGGCTGGCCACCTAAACTTAGCCGTTCGTCTAGTTGTGACGCGAAATTAACGTCTGCAACGTAGGCAACGGGACTTCTATCTCGAGTAAGCTCAACTTGCCCGACATCGGCTTCAACCACTAGCCTCCCTGAAACACCAGCGCTGCAACACCGCCGACATCGCAGTTGTGCCAGAACTCTCTCTGACTTCTCGCATCCGATCGTCGTGGACTCAACGCTGTCGGTCATCACACGTATGCCTTCACCTGTTTATACCTTCGGACTTTCTCAACTGTAGTTCTATTGTTTCTTAGTTTTGCGTAGTTTGTAATACTTCTCTCTTGTAAGCTGATTTATTGATTTTATATGTATTTTGTTAGTTGGTATTAAGTGTTGTACTAGATTCCTTGTGGTGCAATGTCACTAGAGTTTTGTTTTTCCCCACACACGTCTTTGATCTCTTCACTGTCTCTGCTTACGTACGGAACGACCTAACCTGCTGCAACTCCCGTCGCCGACTTCGCGCTGGCGACGCTAGAGTGGCAGCTTGTAACACATAGCTTTTGTACCGCGGTTACATTGTGTTACATCAGGAGCCGTTGGTCGCGGTGTCCCCGGCTTTGGTGGTGCTATTGTACAAATTTTTATTTCTTGCTTTAACCAGAATTTGAGGTTAACATAGCAATTTTTTTATTTGGGTACAAATAATTGAAAAATACCATCGAATTATGACAAGTAAGCGATGAACTTGATTTATTCACGAAAATATGCCAGTATAAATTTTAAAAAATGGCAGCCGTTCTCTGCACACAACCCTCCCCCGTAAAATATTCCTGGGTACGGCCCTGCACGTAAAGACAATTCTCCGAATAATAAATGGATATACAGAGGAGACTGCGCAAGCGCTGCTCCATTTGCTCATCTCCACGCGCACGTCGCATTGTTTTAACAAGTAAAACGAAGACAGCAACGGCAAAACAGAACGGTAGCAGCATCACAGACGACGAAAATTAGCAAGTGGCACAGTGCTTACGCATATTTACGTAAGCCTCGCTAAGGACTTTCTGCGGAATACCTTAGAAGAAGTAGCTGCGAACTTTGTAACCGAAAGATTAAATCGCAATGTGCGTATCAACATTATATCGGGCTGAGCATATCGCTTGTAATTTAGCAAAGTTATTTCAGTCAGTGTGACATTGCTGCAGTACCTTTGAAACTTCCGAGCATAAAACCTTGGGCAGTGTTTATTTCATGCAAAAGAAAACAATTCATGTTCATATTCTTTCACGTGTCTAGGAAAACATATCTTGAAGTGTTTTAACATATAGAAAAAATATACTGAAGCAAAAAGTACTTAATTCAATCATAATGTTATACCGCATTCTGTAGGATATTGGTACATATTGGTACATTCTGTAGGATATTGGTAATTCCTCGTAACTGCATTAGAAGGACTGCAGAAAGATACACTATAGTCAGTTTGCGGATTTCTTGGCTGCTCTGAACAGGTTAATAGACAGTTATAGTTTAGCGTTAGCGTGATAGCGGGGGTTAAGGGAATAGCGTTACCGTGCCGCAAAGGTTGGTTGGGGAAAGCGTGTTTTTAGTTTAGCGGGATAGCGTTTACGTGCCAAGCCGGGACGGTGGCGCCACCTAGCGAAGGGTGAATGCGTTAAAAAAAGTGGAAAAGAACAAAACCGAGAATGCTTGCCTGTATCCCCGCACGCAGCAATATTATCCTTTTTTAGTGAAAATAAAAGTAAATAAATATGAACTAAGCACCAAAAGCGAAAATTTTCATGTTGCAGACTTGTTTACACCGATATTCTAGATAGGCCTAGGGGCGTTCGAAATGGGAAGCGATCTCAAAAACTGCGCTAAGTTATCCGTAATACCGTGTCGTCGAAGCTACCTGAGGGCAAGCGAAGCCATTTTCGCACAGTCGTTTGCTACGAAAGAAGTGGATCCGTCCACATCAACGCTAAATTCAGTTCGAAGCGGGCGTCGAAAACCGCCGCCATGTTTTACGTACACTACGTTAACCACCCAAACACGCTAACGCTAAATCTGAAAAATAGCGTGCGTACGGTAAACGCTACGGGTCACGTACGGTACTGCGCATGCGCATTCGGTCCCGCTATTCCGGTAAGCCCGCTATTCCGTTAAGCCCGCTAACTATAACTGTCTAATAACGACAAATTGCAGGATATACTTGGCTGAATACTGGCGTCACTGGTATCACCAATACTGCAGCTAGCAATGATAGGCACGTTTCGAGTCTTCTTGAACTCGCAAACAGAACAATCAAGGGGCGACTGTATCAAACGTAAAGTACTGAACGTAAGCTATATATTGTGCGTGACCTACGCTTACCTTGTGTCGCCGGGACGGGTCACCAGTCTCCAGATTCGTACGACTACTAGTGGTTCTTGGGGGAGAAATGAAAAGGGCGCTAATTTCTGTCTGCCCATTGGCGACACGGCTAAGCGCCCTCTAGGGGTAGGGGTAAGGTGGGAATAAAGAAAAGTAGAAAGAAATAGTGAAGGATGTGATCGGAGGTCGACAGGGGCGACGAAGAAAGGGGGAGGACAGGAAAGATTGGGGAGCCGGTCACAGGTGTTCACGGACGGGACCACGATTCAGCGTAGCAACGCGCACGTCTAGACACTCGCAGGACGGTGGGACAGTCGCCAGCCGCCTGTGCCTTGTCAATGCGTACCGCTGTTTCCGCCAAATTTGAGAGCGGAAATCCTTGGCGCAAACAAAGGGATGCAGCCCCACTTTCTTTTCACTCCTACGCTGTAAGAAGCGCCAAACCTGCAGCTGCCGCGGAAGCTCTGCCATGCTTTTCGCCGAAAGAATAAAGAGAGAAAGAAGTGAAAGGTGAGACCATGCAGCCTAATACCTGCAGGTGCATCGCAGTGTTGTCGGTAACGCGTTACAAGTAACGGCGTTACGGTAACGCGTTACTTTTTTCGGTAACTTAGTAACGTACTCGTTACTATTTCGGAACTGTAACGGGTAACGTACCTACGTAAGATTTTTCGGTAAAGTGAGGTGTCACGTTACTCGTTACTTTTTCATCCTGTAGGTGCCTTTTTCCCAGAGCTCCCCCGACGAATTCTTTTGTCGCAGCCTCGGAATGCTGTCGGCCTGCCAGGCATTAACAAAGAAAGTGCGGGCGGAATCACTTTTGTTAATAGGAAAATGCGGGGACCAATTCCTAAGACGCGCCGACTACCTTTGGAAAAAGTTGGGCCATCGCCACACAAAGCTTGTAAAAAGCCGCGGAATCCGCTATGAGAAACTGTACGGACATGTTTTTCGTGGAAGTGGATTGTAGCAGGTGGATTGCTGGCACCTGCGCCTTTTCGTGCCCAAGAGACAGGCCGCCCGAAGAAAAAAGCGCAAAGGCTAGTTTACTCCATACCAGGTGCTGATCGTGAGGCTTCGTACCCCCTCCCCCCGCGGGGGAAACAAAGAACTTCCCCGAGAGGCAACATAAAAACGACGTCCGCAAGTTCCAGTGACAAAGGAGTGCACTCGCCGATCACAGCGTGGTGAAAGACCACCGCATCGAATTAACAAGTCCCGCGTCGTTGACCTAGAAGCCAATTACTATAAGCGGCTTTTTGTGGAATCCTGACCCATCCAGGCGACAGCCAGTAGCGTCAACCGGTCTACAGGTGCTTGCCGATCGAAAGTCTGCCTCAATGGAATTCTGCACATCATGGAGAATTGATGTGACCCCACGGCAAGAGAAGACCCTCAAAAGAAACGAGCGGGACGCGAAACGTCCTACTTTTTCTTGTAACGAAAAAAAAAAAAAAAACTTACTGACTACCTTCGTTGGCGTCGCTCTGTTTCAAACAAAACCCATGAATACCGCTGTCACACGAACAGCTTTAATCGCGGTTAAGCTAACTACGGTTACGGCTAACCCCGGTTACAGGTAGCTCCACGGCAAGTGGTTACCGCAAACGGGTGATTCCCGAGAGATCGTCACGGATCCGAAAATGGATGTTTTAGATTTACTTGAGTATTTGTATTTTATGCACATGCCACCCAGTAGCCTGAAGAGGAACCTAGTTTTATTATTAGCTGCATAATTTACAAGCACAAAATAGCGAGCATATTCAATACAGAGGGACCGATTTTATTACCTGTTGTTCTCGAACATTCACAGTGATGAAAAACGCCAATATTACCGTTACAAAGACATTTTGTGTAGGACATGTATGCGCAACAAAGAGTAAAGTAACATTGTTTGGAATTTGTAGAGCGAAGGAAACTATTTTTGAAAAGTGTCTAAATATGCGACATTTTTTATAGTTGCTACATAATAGTTGCTACAACGTTGATAAGGTTTATCAACTTTGTTTTGAAATGAATATTATTTCTTTCTATCTGCAACTACAGTTAAGTTTCTGGTTACTGAACTCCTGAGCGAACGAGGCTGATCTTAAACACTCTATACAGGTTAACAGGTTATATAGGTTAAAGTGAACAAGAATGTATATTCACAGATATTTTTTTCCGTGACTAGGCCATTAAATCATTCCTTTATTACTACAAAATTTGCGCATCTATTTTGCTAGTAGAAGCACGCCGTCAGAATTACTGTAAACGTATTGAAGTTCAGTGATGCTTTCTTTGCGGATAGCGTTAATAACTGAATCTCATAGTGTGTGTATAATGTCACATTGAGAAAAATGGCTTCACCATGTGCCAGAGTCAGAAGCCATCACATGCAATTCTACAGGCAACTTTAAGCCACTATAACGTAGCTAAAGTCCGGTACATTTGTGCAAATAATTCTTGTTAAATCAGCATTTTGGGTATAATCGTGTTTGTTTTCTAAGCTTATGTGAAACGTAAATTGAGATTTAAAAAAATTCCTATTGCGGGTTCCTGCAGCAAAGACACATGATTAAATTTATGATTGCGGAGTAACGGCAGAGGTAACGTCCGTTACTTTTTTTCGGTAACGGTAACGGTAACGCGTTACATTTTTTGTAGGTAACGTAGGGCGGTAACGCGTTCCTTTTTTTATAGTGTAACGAGTAACGTATTAGTTACTTTTTTTCAGTAACGCCTACAACACTGGTGCATCGTTTCAAGAACCTTTTACCTTTGAGTTCTCAGAGGGCAACTTCGTGCCAAGCGACAAGCAGCACTCGGAATGCGGGAAAAAAAGGTGACGTGAAGAACACTGTTTCATCCCGTCGACGGCAACATTCCAGGGGTTCCTACAGGCTTTGTTCGTTGTCATAACTTTCTCTGTTCAGATATTTCAGCGATGTGTGCAATCCAGCGTCTTGCCTTACGCCGCGAATAGACTTTGTTAAAGGAGTATTGACACAAACTTTTGAAGGCGAGATAACTTGTGGGATATATTTGTGTGGGCACATTACGCATCACCTGCGAAATATAATGGATAATATCGCCTAGAACATATTTAAAATCGATTTTTAAAGCGCGTGTCACGCCACTGCACGTGAAACCCGCCTTGATTTTCGTGTAACCAACCAACCACCACGTCACTCTCTCGCTGTCTCTCTGCGGTACGGTGGCTGCCCTCTCGGTACACATAACTATTCACATAACTATTCACCAGCTGTCAGTGCGACTCGACAGCTGGTATGGTGGCGCTGCGGCGCTAGGACAGTGAACGCTGGGTGACAGAGATTCACGAAAAAAGGAGGCCGCACCTAGGATATTTTGGAGCCACATAAAGGCGCTAGGTAGGAAGTCTGTCACAACGCAACAACGTATTCTCGATGAAGGAGGAAATCAATTGGAAGGGTACGAAGCGTTAGGTTACATCGAAAGGTAGCAGCCGATTCGTTTAAAAAGAGCGTCCAGGGGATTTCCCCGGTGAGTAAAAGTGGTGGCGGAGAGAGCAACCGAGGAAGAGCTAGTGCTGGAGAATTTCAATTGGAAAAAGGCTGAAGGAAAAATTCCAAAGCGCACTGCGCGGGTTTAGACGGGATTCCCGTTACCCTCATTAACGAACTAGGAAATAGCACTAAAGAAGCACTGCTGAAAGCTGTAGAAAAAATGCTTAAAGGACAGGCAAATTCCGGATAGTTGGCGAAAAGGTAGAATGAAACTTAATCTATAAAGGCAAGGGAGAAAAGGATAACATTCGCTCGTATAGACCACTAACCATTACATCGGTACTATACAGGTTGGCGATGCAAGCAGTAAAAATGAAAATAGACAAAGTGGGTCAGAACACAACGATATTTTGGGACAACTCCAGAATGGATTTCGAGTTGACAGGCGGTTAGACGATAACCTGTTTGTTCTCACTCAGTGTATAGAAATATCTAAAATAGAAAATAGGCCCTTGTACATGGCTTTTCTAGACATCACTGGGGCGTACGACAACGTTAATCAGGAAATTTTGTGGGATATATTGAAAGGAATGGGCATAGGCGACGACTGTATACAGCTTTTGAGGGAGATATAGCGAGAAAAATACAGTTTGCATAGAATGGGAAGGAATGAGTAGCAAAGAGAACGTTGAGATTAGCAAGGGGCTGAGACAGGGACTGTCCTTTGTCCCCGCTGTTATTCATGCTGTACATGGTGAATATGGAAAAAGCGCTAGAAGGTAGCAACTTTGGTTTTAATCTGTCACACAAACAGGGCGGCGTGATGATTGAGCAGAAGCTTCCAGGATTATTTTATGCTGACGTATTGTCTATTTGCTGACTGTCGAGAGGATATACAGCAGCTGGCGGATATATGCGGAAGGGAAGGGGAAGCTCTAGGACTACGATTAGTGTAACAAAATGTGGATTGATGGTATTCAATGACCCTTGTGATCAGGCGGTGTCAATACAGGGCCAAGAAATACCGAGGGTGAGCGAATACAAGTACCTCGGAGTATGGATAATGAGGGTGACAGGTACATGGAGGTACCGGAAAAGCCTCAGCAGCAAAAGGAAAGAGGAATGCTGCAATAATGAAGCACAGAGCATTGGGGTGTAGGAAAAAACGTCCCCGGAATATACGTCCCCGGAAGATACGTCACCCGGAATAAACGTCCCCGGAAGAAACGTCCCTCTGGCATTGCTCTCTAGGAAAAAAAGTCCCCAAGTGAAAATTAACGAAAACCAATCTTGTGCGAACTCACTTGACAAAACACTGCATTCTTTATTCGACACTTCTCAAATTTTTGGCCACATTTTGCTCGAAAACAAGTGAAATTGCTTCCCAGCTTCTGTTCCTGGCCTCCGCATGATTGTTCCCCATGGCAACGCCAAGAGGTTCTTTTTTTCCATGAATCAAACGGAAACGAACAAACAGATTTATTACGTCTTTTGATGCACGGAAGGTTCCTTTTTTATTGCTGCCAGTTTGATTACTAGTGATTTATTGTAGGCGACTCTCAACGTCATTCGGGACTCACTTCGAAAATGTTCCCCACTCGTAGCGCTCATCATGTGATACATTTAGCTAATTTCTCGGTAAGTCGGGCACTGCTGTGGATAATATTGCCGTTTAGGAGTTGTCATACATGAGCTTTCACTCTGAAATAACTTGTTATTTGCCTTTAGTGTCCCTTTAATGACGGGTGGCTGAAGTTGATATGTCATTATTGGCGTCTGCATTATTTCAGTAATCTGCAATCTTCGCGCATATCCTTTGTCTTTTTTGCTTTGAGAAATGAAGAATTGGCGACTGGAAGGCGCAAGGTCGATGGTCCCGTCTGGGGACATTTTTCCGGAACCAGAGCATTGTGGGGATACAATAGGTACGAGGTGCTTCGAGGTCTGTGGAAAGGTGTATGGTTCCGGAGCTTACTTTTGGGAACTAAGTGGTGTGCATGAGGGCAGAGGTGCAATCGGGAATGGATATAAATCAAAGGACTGTGGGACGCCCTCGCGTGGGTTGCTCACGGGAAGACGACAAATGAGGGCTGTAAAGGGCGATATGGGATGGGCAGGTTTTGAGGCGAGGAGGCTCAGAGCAAAATAAGGTACGAAGAAAGGCTAAGGAATATGAAGGAGAGTAGATGGGCAGAGAAGGTGTTCCGTTACTTGTATAGGAAGAGCGTGGACACACAGTGGAGAAAAAGAACTAGGAGGCTCACTAGTAAATATACGGCTGGTAGTGTAAGCAGCATGTCAACAACGAGCGTTAACGAAAAGTCAGAGAGGCGGAGAGGATTACTGGATGGCAGCTATGGAGAAAAAAACCGGCTTTGAGTAACTACGAAAGGGCAAAAATGAAATAAGGAGGGAAGGCATTTTACGACAATTCAATGGGAAGCGCTTACTGTTTGAAGCGAGATCGAGTTGCCTTAGAACGGGTAGTTATAAAGCGAGATTCAGTAAGAAGAAGAACAATGCACGTGCTGCGGGGAAGATCAGGAAACGGCGGAGCATGTTTCTGATTGAATGTGGAGACATCCACCCAGGTGTACGTTTGGGCACGAGCCTACACGGACGCCTGGGTTTTAGAGACAATGGAAGCTGAACCCACCCGCGATTGAAATAAGTAAGAGACGGTTAGAGTACTGGTGGCAGAAAACTAAGAGAAAAGGACAAAAATAAATATTGGAAAAAAAATAAGGACATTCTGCCGTAAAGGGCAGAGAACGGAGCTGAAAACTTAAGTTTTTTTTTTCTTCTGGAGTAAAATAGTTTTAATTGAAGTAAAGACACTAGGCCAACGCTAAGAAAAAAAAAAAGAGTAAAGTTTTTTTGTTTTTTTTTTTTTTTTAGCATGGTGGGCACCTTTCACCACCCCGTTATAAAGGGGACGCTCATAGCATCATCCATCCATCCAGAGTTACTGCATATGCTACCTAAGGTAGCATATACAGTAACTCTAATCCATCCATCCAGTCAGCGCCGCGAGTAGCGGCCGCGCGCGTGATCCCGTCGTGGCATGTTGTGAATGCCGCTCTGTGTGAGCAGAGCAATGACACTGCGGAACGAGCAGCGCGCGTGATTGCTGTGGACTCCGCGGAACTGAATACGTAGAAAGATATCTAAAAATAAAAGCATCTTCTTCCCGGCAGTGATCTTTACGCTGCTAATCATGTTTGCGGCGTCAGGGAGGAAACTGTGTCAGCAAAGGGGCCCTTGGAAGTCAGTTGCAAGTGTTGTCGCAAGTGTGTTGCAGTGTGTGAAGAGCGTCGATCAGGACGTCCGCCTTCAGGTTATCAAAGTTTTATCAAGGTCTTCGATTAAATTAAAAACATTGTGACGAAGATGCGCCTCCATCCAGAAGCATCGTCAAGCTCGCCACGCTCGGCTTGTGCTTTTTCTTCCTCATCTATTACGCGAAGAGCTCCCTTTGACTTTTGCATCAGTTCTCGCTATTCAGCAGGCGTTCTCGCTATTAATCAGTCTGCGTGTGTTAGTTGGTGTTCGTGCTAAGCACTAGAAAAAAACGTTCGTTCCTCCCGCTTTTTTTTTTACGCTGGCTCGTTCCTTCGGACTTTTTGATGATTTCTGTACATTTTCCAGATGTCTATAGAACCAATTGCACATTGTGGGAGCAAGGTGCACATGCAAGGGTGGACGCCGAGGATGGTGTAAGCTCGTCGCCGCCTTGTCTATGTTTGTCAACAACTGCGAGCACACATCTGCACAGACATATCATGCGTCTGGCTCTGGTCATCGCCGCGTCTTCTTCTAGAGAGGAAGATGTTCAACGCTTCGTCTCAGGGTCACACTGTCACCTTTCCCTAGCACGCAAGAAAACGTGTCGGAAGACACAGCAGAATGCAGGGCTTTCGAGCTTCTCTCATCACTGCGCAAGAACTGGGCACTGCATATGCGGTTTCGGTGCTTCACACGCTGCCTAAGACCTCCATCGGGGCTAAAAGAAGGCAGAGTTTATGACCACAACGAGCAAATATGCGCAGTAATAGCAAGGAAAGCATTAAAAAATTAAGAGCGTCTGTTTCTCGCACGTGGCACCGCCCTTATCGACGCTGTCACCTCGTTCTCGTGAGCCTTCTATATAAATCCATACAATTTTCTTTTTGGCAGCTTACCGACAATGTTTCTGTAGCTGTTGCGACAGCCATACACACCACAATAGACCCTTTTTATAAATACGCCACCTGACGGTGGGCTTTTCGTCAGTTTCGCTTCGCAAAGGAGCGTGGGATAGCCAGCGCCATCGTGAGGGCATGGAAAGCGAGCCGTCAAATGCGTGTGCTGTGATGTTGTGTTGGCGGCTAGTTTGTGTTGGCGCTTCCGCTGCACAATGAGCAACATTTTGTACCCTTCAACGGGTTGGACGAGCAGTTTGGCTCGATTGCCGCGGTTGCGGGACCGTGACCACAGCCAACTCGCGTACGCGCCCGGACCGGGAAAAAAAAAAACGCTCGCCGAAGCTGCAAACTTTTCACCGAAAGCTACAAACTTCTCACCGAAGGAAAGGAAGGACGTCACTGTGAAAATCCTGTCTGCCGCAAGCCTCACCACGCAATTATTTTCCGGACGCCACGGGTTGGGTATATTTGTATGCTGTGGCGTAGCCAGGGGGCACACCGGGCCCTGCCCCCCCCCCCCTCCCGAAAATTTTTTTTGCCATGGCACCAGAGCACAAAATGACACTCGACCACATCTGCTTGCTCGGCCCCACTTGTGATCAAGGTGGTGCCACCCCCCCCCCCCCCCGAAACAATTTTCTGATACGCCCCTGTTTGTACTAAAAAAATGTTGACACGTGGCTTACGATATGCGAAGTACTGTCGCTACTAAATTAACGGTACGCAACTTCATTTTTATTTTTATGGCTGGCCTTACGAACCCTCGCAGTATTCGGCACAAACAATCTATCGCAATTCAGCGCATGCAGGCACTCGGGAGAAGACTATTCATTCGTAAAAGCAAGGCTACACATGGCGCTGTGAAATAAGCACGGTCGTTTCTGTAGCGCGTTTACAAAAAAGCGCCCTTCCGCACGTCCGTTTGACATGACGTACGGAAGAGAGCACGTGCGCTCGTTGTTCAAGTTTTATCGCGTACCTTACGTTGTTCTCGTCGCGATATCCTCGATGGTGGCACATGGGAACGCAGCACGTCTGCACCATTGCAGCACGCCGTCTCTACGAAAAAACGTTGACGACTGTTCACGATTAGGCGGTGCTGAAATGTCACGCACAGGCACGTTGCCGAAGCCTGCGTCGTCTGCTGCGGTGCCCTCACAATGGCGGCAGACTGTAGTTTGCGTGCGCGGCGCTAGGGGCGCCCTTTTTCTAAAAGCGCTGGGTAGGAAGTCTGTCACAATGCAACAACATATGGTAGATGAAGGAGGAAATCAATTGGAAGGGTATGAAGCGCTAGGTTACATCCGAAAGATAACAGCCGATTCGTTTAAAAAGGTCGCCCAGGGGATTCTCCCGGTGAGTAAAAGTACGCAAAGGAGTGCAACCGACGAAGATGTAGCACTAGAGAATTTCAATTGGAAGAAAGCCGAATGCAAAATTCCTAAGCGCACTACACCGGGCTTAGATGGGGTTCCCGTCAGCCTCATTAACGAACTCGGACATAACACTAAAGAAGCACTGCTGAAAGCCGTAGAAAAGTGCTTACAGGAGAGGGAAATACCAGACAGTTGGCGAAAAAGTAGAATGAACTTAATATAAAGGCAGGGGAGAAAAGGATAACATTCGATCGTATAGACCGCTAACCATTACATCGGTGCTGTACAGGTTGGCGATGCAGGCAGTAAAATTAAAAATAGAAGCGTGGGTGGAACAAAATGATATTTTGGGAGAACTTCAGAATGGATTTCGAATCGACAGGCGGTTAGACGATAATCTGTTTGTTCTTACTCAGTGTATAGAAATATCGAAAATAGAAAACAGGCCCTTATACGTAGCTTATCTAGATATTACCGGGGCGTATGACAACGTTAATCAGGAAATTTTGTGGGATATACTGGAAGAAGTGGGCATAGGTGACGACTGTATACAGCTTTTGAGGGAAATATACCGAGAAAATACAGTTTGTATAGAATGGGAAGGAATGAGTAGCAAGGACAGCGTTGAAATTAGCAAGGGGCTGAGACAGGGATGCCCTTTGTCTCCGCTGTTATTCATGCTGTACATGGTGAGGATGGAAAAAGCGCTAGAAGGTAGCAACATTGGATTTAATTTGTCACAAAACAGGTCGGCACGATGGTTGAGCAGAAGCTTCCAGGTCTTTTATGCTGATGATATTGTCTTATTTGCGGACAGTCAAGATGATATACAGCGACTGGCAGATATATGCGGAAGGGAATGTGAGGCTCTATAGGACTAGAATTTAGTGCAACAAAATGTGGATTGATGGTATTCAATGATCACGAAGACCATGCGGTCTTTATACAGGGCCAAAAAATACCGAGGGTAAGCGAGTACAAGTACCTCGGAGTATGGGTAAATGAGGGGGATAGATATATGGAGGTACAAGAGAAAGCATCGGTAGCAAAGGGAAAGAGGAATGCTGCAATTATGAAGCACAGAGCTTTATGGGGGTACAATAGGTACGAGGTGCTTCGAGGGCTGTGGAAGGGTGTGATGGTCCCGGGGCTTACATTTGGGAACTCAGTGGTGTGCATGAAGTCAGAGGTACAATCAGGAATGGATGTAAATCAAAGGACGGTGGGCCGCCTCGCGTTGGGCGCTCACGGGAAGACGACAAATGAGGCTGTAAAGGGTGATATGGGATGGACAGGCTTTGAAGTGCGGGAAGCTCAGAGCAAAATGAGATTCGAAGAGAGGCTGAGGAAAATGAAGAAGAGTAGATGGGCAGAGAAGGTTTTCAGGTATTTGTATAGAAAAAGTGTTGACACGCAGTGGAGAAAAAGAACTAGGAGGCTCACCAGTAAATATACGGCTAGCAGTGCGGGCGATATGGCAACAAGGAGCATTAAGCGGAAGGTCAGAGAGGCGGAGAGGACTTATTGGATGGCAGCGATGGAAAAGAAGCCGGCTCTGAGTAACTACCGAAAGGGAAAAAAGGAAATAAGGAGGGAAAGGTTTTATGATAATTCAAGGGGAAGCGCTTTACTGTTTGAAGCAAGGTCGGGCTGCCTTAGAACGCGTAGTTATAAAGCGAGATTCAGTAACGAAGAAGAACAATGTACATGCGCGGGGGAACTAAGGAAACGATGGAACATGTACTGATTGAATGTGGCGATATTCACCCAGGTATACGTGTGGGCACGAGTCTACATGAAGCCTTGGGTTTTAGGGACAACGATGGAAAGCTGAACATGTCCGCGATATAAATAAGTAAGAGACGGTTAGAGTATTGGTGGCAGAAAAGTAGAAATAAAGAACAAAAAAATAATGGGGGAATAATAAGGTCATTCTGCCTTAAGAGGCAGAGAGATAGACCGTGAATTTGTATTTTTTCGTATAATAACATAGATTTAATCAATGTGGATAAGGTATTAGGCCAACATGAAAGAAGGAAGTTTTTTTTTTTTTTTTCTTCGTGCCTGGTGGCAGACATGTCACCGCCCCGTTACAAAGGGGACGCTCATAGCATCCATCCATCCATCCGGTCTATACACTCCTATTTGACCGCGAATTAGCTTCTTCCTTTCGAGCTGCTATGGTTCCGCCCGTACACACCCGCTCTCAGCCGCGACTGATTAGAAACGCGCCGCGCCGCGCGCGGCGCCACTTGTTCAGTCAAAACTGCAGCGCACTAGGCCTTATGCTACAAATAATTAACCGTCGCGTGCTCGAGGAAACGAGCTTTCCATGCGTAATAAGTGAGTCGAAGAAAAAACAAGATCCAAACTTTTTCTGTCAATGCTCCTTTAAGCTGCCCCCCCTTTTACTTAGGAAACTGTCACTAATGCAATACTATAGTAGTTATAAAGTGTTGTGTTGGTGCATCACGCTGATTTAAACAGGTTGTATAAAAATGCAGGACGTTCTGTAAAGGGTAACTAACAATCGATGTATATTTTGGTGGTTCGTTTCAATTCATATTTTGCTCAACATGATTATTACAAATTTTTGGGTTAACAGTGTCAAGAACCTGCTTGTAACTGAGCTGCTGTCTTTGTACGGGGGCGAAGGACTCCATCAAGCCATTAAAATGGCTTTTCCCTTCGCCTCCGATCACATGTATTGTGATGAATCAATAAAATCAAATCAAGCAAGGGGGTTGAGGAGATGAAATCCTTGGATAGAAGAAGAGAAGAGCACAGGATAGTAACTGTCTCTCGTCAAGGAGGACATCTCAGCCCTCCTGTCCCGTGTGGACGATTAAAATAGCAGAACAGAGGCTCAGCGTCGTTGAAAAAGGGGGTGAAAAGTTGGAGGAAAGACGAGGGCACCATCTCGAGTTCCCAGAACACAAACCGGTGGGCCGGGGCAACTCTTTTACCTATAAAAGACCGGCGGGTGGTCGGCGGCACTGGGAATCGAACCCGGTAGCTCCGGCATTGGAAGCGGACGCTCAAGCAACTGGGCTTCCTCTGCAACCTGACAAAGGAGGTGGATGCAGGCACTGGACGAAGAAGGGCGGGGGGGGGGGTGTCATACAGACTTTGGGGGGCGGGGCGGCGATCCCCTACCGCCGCCCCCCCCCCCTCTGGATCCGCCACTGCGCGGCGGTGGGGGATAGGCGGAATTTCGGGCTCTTGTTTGGCCACATTGTTGCACTTGCTCCTGCAGAGAGCGGCAGTGGGCGTCCAGTCTACAGCTGCATGGTCGTCTGCAGCTCGTCGTCAACAGCTCGTCAAACGGGTCGTACAAGCCACCAGAGTAGTCTAGTAACACTGGTCTCCTCGTCCGTGTGAGTGGGGGACATTTGTGGAGACTTCTCCTCGCGACCTGACGTCACTAGGCTCCGCCTTTATCCCTCGAGGATTTGTCCCCCGTCTGAATACCCCTTGAGCTGCGATCCTAGATTAAAGTTGTTTGTTTTCCAAACACGTCTCTGATCTCTTCGCTGTGTCTGCTTGCGCACGGAAGTACCTAACCTGCTGTCATTCCCGTCGCCGACTTCGCGCTGGCGACGCTCGTGTGGCAACTTGTAACAGTGCCACTGCACATTAACGCCTTTCCGGAAGATGTCCCCTCACGTAAATGACTTTAGTGTGTCCTCGTGTCAGGGCTATAAAATGATGAAATGACCATGTGCCGCGCGGGCTGGGAACGAAGAAAGCGCTCCGTTTCCATGAGAAAATCGTAGGTGCAGGATGTACACATATCTTTGGATGCAGAAATGTTCTAAAATACGGGTTAATTCATGATTGGAGTGGTTTACTTCAATTAACAAAACAATTATTAACAAAATGACATAGACGTTTCGCCACATATGCACCCATGCACATCTCTGCACAGGATATAGCTTCTACTCAAACGATGCGACGACTTTGCCTCGTGAACGAAAGTGGGGCAAGGAGCACTACTGGAATCGTGGTTCATTCGTCTTAAACTGTCGGCTTGCAACAACAGCCGCGGCCCCCTACTGGACGTTTACAAGGACGTATGCGACACTGGTCGATCTCGTCATTATTTATTGTCAGAATGCCCCCTGCATAGGTGGCGAAACTAGACTCCCGAGAAAAACTGCTCTGCAATCCCATGCGACGCGAGAAGACTCGCCAGCACTCTTGCAGACTGCTTAACTCCTTGGTTCGTCGTACGCTAGCTTTTGTTTACTTTTGAACTGTTAGCGAATGCGACTTGAGTGATATATATATATACTTAAATACGGAAGAGTAACTTCGGTTGCCGCAAGGTTATAAGTATAAAAGTATGTGCGCTTCATAAAAACAACTATTTATTTTGTCTACGTTTCGACGGGAGCCCCGTCTTCTTCAGGACATAACAATATTTACAGCGTGTGTGTGTCCTCTTATAGCATGTTGAGAGTGGAGGGGAAAGGACAGAAAGGAAGGGAAATAGGAACGTAACAAGTAACGGAGAAAAAAAAAGGGGGGGGGGGGGAACCACGACAACAACAACAACAATACAAAAAAGAAAAAGAAAGGTCAGTAAGAAGGGTTTTGCTTACGCGACATTGTGTTCGTTTAGGTGCGCAGTGGCTCTATTGTTGTCGATATATATATATATATATATATATATATATATATCAGGGGCGTAGCCAGGGGGGGGGCTTATGGGGCTGCCCCCCCCCCCCCCGAAATTTTTCGTGCTCTCTTTCACCACCGACCAGGGGCGTCGCCCGGGGGGTGAGATTTATTGGGCTTCAGCCTCCCCGCCACCCCTTGAATTTTTTTTCGTTATATTACACCGCCGTCCGAAATAACCACCTTCACCGAAAACCACCCAGGATGTCGTCTAAAATGTTTTTTTTTCGAGCACGACAATACCATGGACAGTTAAAGGTTCTGGGTGGCGGCTTTTCTGCAAGATTTTTTTCAACATGCAATTTGTGAAACAGGGTATCACTCTTTTTCTTTTTTGAACAATAAAAAGAAAATTGACTCTGGTCCGATTATTCCTATTTTTACCTTACTTTCACGCAGCCAGGGTCTGACATTGTGTTCTTCCTAACCTAGAAGCTCTGCAAGGCGACGCAGGTTTAAGTACATTAATTTTTATGACTAATGTCCCCGGATCTAACATTTACTCTCCATGCAGTTACTTCTACAAGGCAACTTTTAGTCTTCACAGATCACCTCGCTAGACGAATAGTCGTTCCGCTCACAGACTCCATGCGAATGATCGTTTTATCCCCAGTTCAGATGACTGTTAATCCCAGGGATTATTTTCACATTTATTTAGCGCAAGGCGCGAGTACTTTTTTTCACGTGTTGTTTTCCGTGGTTACAATAGATCGCGCGGAAAAGAACGCGACAAAAAAATATTAGCATTCCGTGCCTCACTGCTTTCGCTGTTAATGCGACAACTAAATACAAAAGTGACACAAAATGAAATGTTTTATTTTTCTATGTACATTTAAAACTCTTCCTTTCAGTAGACCAACTGTCAAATGTACGCGTGCAGTGATAGAAAAGAAAAGAAAAAGCGTCCTTAAGAAAAACAACCCTGGTGGCATGTCAAACCCATTGCTGAAAGGACACCACCCTCCGACCACCCTCGGGCCACTTCGCTGCTCCCCCCTCCGCGCAAAACGTGACACGTGGCACCACTTACGGGCTCGTTACACCAACTCCCGCTCCACGATTCTGCCGAACCAGACTGTAAAGCAAAGTTGCGGAAATGGTTACCGCGAAGGAATGTCAGCGCGC